>NC_143586.1:96250847-96532787 GCF_048544385.1 Mastigoproctus giganteus | reverse complement strand
ACAACTTAGTTGATTTCAACCCTTCTAAAACTCAGTCTTGTCTTATATCTCGCAAAAAGGATTCTTCTGCTCCTATGCTTATCTTTAGTGACACTCCGATTTCTAGGCAAAATGATATATCTCTTTTGGGGATTACCCTGACTTCTAATCTCTCTTGGCACAAGCACATTACAAATATTGCTTCCTCTGCATCTAAAAAACTTGGTTTTCTCTTTCGCTCTCGGTGTTACTTTTCTTCCAAACAGTTGCTCACTCTGTATAAATCGCAAATCCGCCCTGCCATGGAATATTGTTCCCACATCTGGGGTGGTGCCCCCAAAACCTCTCTCAGGCTTCTTGAATCCATTCAGAAGAGGGCAGTTAGGTTAATTAATGATTCATCTCTAACAGAGTCTCTCCACTCGCTTTCTCATAGACGCACTGTTTCTGCTGCATGCTCCTTCTACAGATGCTTCCATGGGCACTGTTCTTCTGAATTGGCTTCTATAATTCCCGCTCTCTCTTTCAAAACAGTCCGAACACGTGCCGCCACCAGCCAACATCCATTTACTGTCCAACTTCAAACCCACAGAACCAACTTTTCATCTTCCTCATTTATTCATTCAACTGCCGTTTTCTGGAACAACCTTCCTTCGTATGTATTTCCTGAAAATTACAATCTACAGAAGTTCAAGTCCAATATCAACGAATATCTTCTTTCGTCTTCTCAACCTCCAACCCAAGCACGGTACTAAGTACTATAGGTTCTAATATCTCTCGTGTTTGGGGTTCTCATAAAAAAAAAAAAAAAAAAACCCTCCAAAACTAGGTTCCACATTAGTGGTCTAAAAACCGATCCTTGTGGGCATCCCCTGGTCACCTCTCGTACAATAGAATCAACCGACGACTTAACAGTCACTGTACGGTGCGGGAAGTAGTCCTTTACCACCCTAAAGATCTTAGTTGAACAGCCTGCAAGTCTCAACATCATAAAAACGCTGCTCCATTGAATGGTGTCAAAAGCTCCCTCAAAGTCAATAAAGATTCCAAGGACATACTTACTGTTCGAGCCTAATATATAGTTTCGCAATGCCTGAAGCGCATCTTCTGTTCCACGATTTGGAGTAAAACCATATTGTCTGCTAGACCAGCCTAAGTTTTTTTCAGTATAGTCAGTAATCCATCTCGCCAGCATCCTTTCTAACAACTTTCCTAATCCAGGGAGGAGGGCAATAGGTTGATAAGATTGTGGATCATTCTTTGGCTTAGATGGTCCCTTCAGTATCAGCTTTAATAGGGCATCTTTCCATGATGATGGAAAGGTCCCGTCACGCAGGCAGCTATTAAAAGCTACAAGAAGGATCTCTGGTATCAGTCGATGAGCCCGTTTAATGACCTCTCCTTCAATGACGTCCATCCCTGAACATTTATTGTTCCTTATGCGTTGTACTGCATCACAAAGTTCAATCAGGCTAAAGGGATCCTCGTCATGTACCCCAGAGTAAGCATGATTAAGCCTTTTCATCAACATCTGTTCCTCATCTTCTTGCTCAGAGATAGTATCTCCGATCAGATGATCCAAGACTTATGGATAGTCCACCTCTGTCGATAGAGGAAAAAAATTAAATTGTGAAACGTTTTGAGCGAAACAAAAGAACATGTAATATTGCGCGTATCGCTAAATAGAAAATTTCATTAAAAAGTTCATTAAAAAAGTTCATTAATTAAACATAGGTCCGACTTGTATATGTCAAAATTTTTTTTGTCGCCCTCTTGACCGGCCTCCATAGCAGTAGCACACTCTCTTTGAGTAGACCGGGGTTCAAGCCCCTGACTTCTGAATACGGTCGATCCGCCAACCCGCACTGGACCAGCATGGCAGATTATGGTCCATTTCCTCAGCATGAATTGTTGAGGAGGCTTCCATCCTGCAGTGGGTTGATAATGGCTGCACTTTACCTTTTTTTTTTGACCTGCCGCCCGTAAGCGGCACTTACCTCGCCTACCCACTTACGGCGGTCCTGCCTCCCAAACACGCTACTGTAGAAAACAATCATCCAATAAATCCACAAAAGCCTTGCTAGTGTGTGAGTGACCAACCCACAAATTCCAGTCAATATCTGGGAAATTAAAAGCCTCCATTATAAGAAATCTGATTTACTGGCCCAATCTATTTCTCTGTACAGTTGTTCATTATACTCATCAGAGTCATTAGGCCTATAACACACTCCTACTCTCAGGTTTGCTTTCACAGTGCTTATGTCACCAAACTGACAATGCTGCACTGTCCACCCATGTCAACTAGCTGCACTTCCTTAGATTTTAGGCATTTCTTAACTAATAGCATAACCCCCTCCTCCTCCCTTCCTGTCCTTTCTGTACACATGGACGGGTTATGCTGTTTGTTAAGAAACACATAAAATCTAAGGAAGTGCATCCAGTTGACAGATGGACATTGCAATGTTGAGTCAGTTTGGTTTGACATAAGCACTGGGAAAGCAAAAATGAGTGTAGGAGTTTGTTATAGGCCTAATGGTTCTGATGAGTACAATGAACAATTATACAGATAAATAGAGTGCGCCAGTAAATCAGAGTGTCTTATAATGGGGGATTTTAACTTCCCAGATATAGACTGGAACTTGTGGGTTGGTCACGCACACACTAATAAGGCTTTTGTGGATGATTTTCTACAGCAGCATGTTAGAGAGGCAACAAGAGGGAGTAACGCTCTTGATCTGATTATCAGCAGTGATTATTCATGCATTACAAATTTACAGATAAAGGAACCATTAGGCAGCAGTGATCACAGTGTACTGATGTGGGATTTACTTAAAGATGTAACTACCATCAGGGGTAAAGGGAAGGGTTTTTGCTTTCGAAAAGGCGACTACGATGGTCTGAGACAGTATATAAATTCTATACGGTGGGACCAACTGATGATGTTACCAACAGCAAATTCAAAATAGGAAGCATTCATACTAGGCTTTTTGTTCCAACTAAGAAATATTGCTCTAGGTTCAGGCCCAAATGGATGTCAGATGAACTAATGAGGCTAGTGGTAGAGAAGAAAAATGCATGGGATGCACATAAATTGTCAGGCAACACAGAAGCCTATGGTAGATACAAGCTAGTCTGTAATCAAGTCACAAAGGAGGTTAGGCAAGCGAAGGCAAATCTTTGGCAAAGGATGCAAAGAAAAACAGCAAAGACTTCTTTACTTATATAAACTCTAAAAGGAAGGGGATGAATCAGATTGGTCCACTTGATATTGATGGTTCGACTGTTGATGATCCTGCTCAGATAGCAAACAAACTGAATGAGTATTTTGCATCTACATTTACACACGAGGAGTTAAGGTTTGAAAATGCCAGAAGATTATCAAATTGTAGCAGGGTGCTTAATGATTTTGTAATAACTGATAGCAAAGTGGAGAGAAATTGTTGAAGTTAAACATAAGAAAGACACCCGGGGTGAATGGGATCTATCCAGTTATATTAAAGGAGGCAGCAAAGGAAGTACGCAAACCTTTAAACATAATTATGAGAACATCCTTGAACTCAGGGGAGGTCACCACAGATATATCTACTTGATATCAATGATTTGACTGTAGATGATCATTCTTAGATACTGCCGAACTAAATGAATATTTTGCATCTACATTCACACATAAGGAGTTATTCAAGGAGGAGAGTGTAGTACAGTGAGTCACTGTACTACAGTTGATATCAGAATATAATATGGGGAATGTAAGAAGAACAATATCCAGGGGCTCACATTTGGTGAGTATGGGCTTGGCACACCCAGGGTCCTGAGCTGGATATCACCATTCTTTTCTTTCTTGGTGATTCCCTTCTATTTCTGACTCTCTCTCTCTCTCTCTCTCTCTCTCTCAGGGTAACTCGGGAATTTTTTTTTTTGGCTGGTGCAGCATAAGCCTCGGGCTTCCTTGCACCATATGGCTAATAATAATAATAATCTCAGTTACATTGCGCTGCACAGCCAGATGTATAGGAGTTCCACAGCACACAATCCAAGAGACACGCTCTCCTCACTACTGATTATTGCTGACAGTGATACGAGTGTGCTGGTCTGATGAGTCCATATACCTGGTGCAACACACTGACGGATGCCTTTGTATGTGGCACAAGGAACACGAGTCTATGGACCCTTCATGCATGGTGCTCCTATCTCAGCAGGTGATGGGGTTGCTTAATATGGAGCATGCTTTTCTGGCAAGAACTAAGAATCCTGGTACATATGGACTGCCGTTTCACTGGTGAGGTCTACCAGCAGTGTGCCCTGCCATGTTGCATTTTTTCCCAGACAGAAATGGAATCTCACAAGACAATAATGCTCCATGTCATCATGCTCACACTGTGCACGAGTGGTTCAGGAAACACAGTGAAGATATTGCCCATCTTGATTGACTTCCAAATTCATATGACCTGAATTGAATTTGAACACCTGTGGGATGTTTTGAAATGGGAAGTGAGAGGTATGAACACTCGGTTGTCATCTATTCTGACACTGTGAAAAGCCTTTCAAGCAGTTTGGCTGCAGATCAAGAATGTCTTCAGACATGTAGTGGAGTGAATGCCTATGCAAATAGCAGCTATTATCCATGCAAATGACAAATGAACCTTGAATTTTGCCATTTCACTTAGGCCACATGTTCTTGTTCCAACGTCCCATGACATATTGCCCAAAGATAAATTTTGTAAGGTACGCAAACCTTTAAACATAATTATGAGAACATATATATAGTATATGTATATAGTATATGTAGAACTAGTATATGGTTCTTCTCATACTCTAGACCTTACAAAGCAAGAGCTCAAACTTGCTACCAAAATCCCTGTCACAGTCAGGACACACATATCCTGAAGCAACCAAGCAATCCTTTTTGTCAGTCAAAAACTTAAACAGCACAACAAATAATCCTTGGTATATTGACACATTGGTTGCGACACATCACCAGCATCAACACATAGTTCTCCATCATCATATTCTCAATACATTGACCCCAATTCCATGTCCATTATTTTCTACCACCCCACCAGATCCAGCTGACACGTCCAGCACAGCAGGACCATACTGCTGTGGCCCAATCGTGCCCCTGAGTCCCCCAAAGGAATAAGCCAGGTGGGGCTCCTTGAGGACTGTTGGTAAAATCTCACTGCAAATGTGAAAAATGGAAGCATGAAAATATCAGACAAGGTCTGATACTTCACATTTTCATCCTCACACCTACAATGAAGGAACCCACCCTGGCAATCTCTCCAGAACAGAACCCCATGAACATAACCAAACCACAGGGATTCAACTTTGTCATGTCAAAGATGTCAACCGGCACCAGCCAGAAGCAGGGAGACAAAAAAAAAAATAATAATAAAAATAAAATTGATACATCAATGCATCGCAACCAATGTGGTTTGTATTTTCTGTATCATAATTCCAGTCTTTTTCATCCTGAACTTCCTTTTTAATTCCTCTCTGCTTGATCTATAAACCACTCCTAGGTTTCTGTTCTCCAAGTGCAATATTTTGGATTTGGTAGATTAAACTTTAGCTGCCATTTTTCAGATCATACCTCCAATCAGTCCAAATCCTTTTAAGTCATCAGCAAATTTTGACAGCTTCCCATGTATTCCCTCATCAATATGCATTAGCAGAGGCAAAAAAAAAAAAAAAATTAGGACAGTGGTGAGCAACCTTTTTGATACAGGGACCAATTCAGGAGATAAATGTTTAGACTGCATTATAAATGATTCATGCTTTTTATTTATTTATTATTAATGACATTACAAATTGACCAGTGGCATCAAACTAGGCAAGTGCCTGTATTGAGGTAGTTACTATTATATGAAAAATAAAATTTTATGAAAATGTTGAAAGTGTTTACATTTATGTTGCCATTTCGTTGTTTTCCATAATCCAAACCAAAGGAGCAAAACAAAATACTGCAGTATCATGTCATTTATAATTTTTTTTTTAATTTGGTCGGCAACATTTGAAATCCACAAATAAAATATCATATTTTCAATAATTGTTAAAAAAAAAGTAATAAACTGCTATTTTAATATGGCATATTAATAAACTATATGCAATCCATAAATAAAATATCGTATTATTAATAATTATTAAAAAAATTAATAAACTGTGGTCATACTAACTGATTTTCATACCTCAGCTTAGAGACTTATAACATTGCTAGATATTATTTTCCTAATTCTTTGTTTATTCCAGAAATAAAATATCATATTCATATTGGCAGTATTCTTTTATTATAGCTTTACTCTCATGACATAAATGCATGGGATAGTTTCCTGCTACAAATTTGAGAACTTAATAAAGCAGCTGCATATGAATATTTCTTATTATTATATATTTTTTCACTGAAAATAAAATACCATAATTTTCATAGTGACAATTATTTTTAAAAAAAATTGATAACAAAATCTCATTCTAATGTAAGAAGTTTATAACACAGCCATGAATAAATATTTCTGATGGAAGTATCCCCCCCAATTAAATAATAAATTTTTGTCCAATAATGTGGGTTAATGGTTTAATGTGGATAAATTATAACCACTCATCCCAACAACAGGTGATAATACAAAATTTTATGCAAAGAAGCTATGTGGGGCAGAGAACTCTTAGAAGACACTTCCCATCCACCCCTATACAAATAAATTGAGCTGAATAAGTAATAAAGATTCAAAGAATCGTGAACAACATGAAATCCAAGAAGTCTCTAGGTCCTCTAGCATTTCTCCACTTGTTCTTGAAACCTGTGCTTCAGGGTTAACTCCTGTTTTGTGAGTTTTATTTATTATTATTATTTTTTATTCACCCACTTATTCCCACTGGGTTTTTTTCCCTTCTACATTACAATTTTCTCATATCCCATCAATTCCTAAAGAGTGACAAATCCCTCAAATCCCTGTTGCACTATCACAGAAAACACCATAAGACACAAAAGTGACAAATTGCAGTTCTGTCTTTTGGCATTTTCTGTTTGACCGTTTGGTGTTTTTTGATGGTATGAGAGCAAAAGGGCTACAATCATAGAAGAAGCAGAAGAGAGAAAACAGCTGAGGAACTTATGATTTGTAGACCCTATTAGCAATAAATAAATTTTAAACTTTACACAGATGAAGTATTTTCAGTGCACATATTTAGATAAAGATTTAGGTAACCTGTGCAACATGCTGTTCAAAATTTATTCTTAAAACTTGTACCCTAGAGTTAACTCCTTTTCTGTGCTACCTTTTTTATACTCTTCCTTGGAAACCTGCCTACATCCAAATTAAATAAAAAAAATTGTTCTCTTTAAATGTCAAGTTATTTTATAACTATACTTTGCTTTTCTGCTTTGCAGTTGATTTAAACTTGTGCATTTGCCATAATCAGCTAAATATATTTATTTACTTGCTCGTTATTCTCTGTTTAACTTCTAATCTTAACAGTAATAGTAACTGAAATAGTAATGAATTAATTTCATTTTAATGATTGCTAAAAAAATTTCTGTTATAAGAATAATTGACATTATTCTAGGAATGAATCGCCTTGAAATCCTTTTGAAGAGGCTAAAAACTAATCCAGATTTGTTACGTGCATACACTGAAAGAAATGACATTGCTCAATATTTGCCATCCTATATTAAAAACGAAGGTAAGATTATGTTACTTAGAAGAGTTTTATGAAGCAGCAGTTCCCAAGCTTTTTTTCATGTACCACCAAATATGTGATAAAATTTCTTAGTACCACTTAAGTACTATGAAACAATAAAAATTACTCTGCTAAAAGTAGGTATTCAAAATAAACACATACTTCTGAAAGTAAGTTCAAAAGGCCATGTTAAAGCTTTGCCACAAGAAACCCATCTGTGGATGCTGCCATGCACAGTGAACTTTTTGATGGGACTATTTATTTTACTTTAGCTGCAAGTCAGTCATATTTCCCTGTCATTGCATGTTCTCTATCTAAACTGATGCTTTTATCCAATCTGTTTCATTCATTGTTATGAAATGATCCAACAGCAAACAAAATTTAAGAATTTCATCTGCTGCTATATAAGCTAGAAGAAGAGACTCACAAAATAGAAATTTTTTTCATTTTTATTGTATGCTTAATTGTACATCATTAATTGCATACAATTTCTTGAATCAATGATTTTATCTATTTTGTAGTAAAAAAAAACAGTCTATTTTTATATTACTAATGTATCAGTTATTTTCTAGTTTTATATTAATAATGTATTCTGGATCATGTCTGACTGTAGAAGTAGATTTTTCTTTTAATAGCACTTTTTTTTTTTTTTTTTTTTTTTTTTTGTTCGTGTTAACTTCATCTCTGAAATTAATGACGTTACCAATAGGTTGTATATTTTTATGGGAAGTAAAGAGAGAATATTATTCATGTAGGAACTGATATCATTTTTTGCCCACAAACTAATGATTTGTTAGATAAACTTTGTCTACCTACAAAAAAATTATGCATTCAGTCAGAATGCATTTGTGTCTACATTTCTGACCAAGCACTATAGGAGGGAATGCAAGTACAGTCCATTCCGGTTATTTGGAACACATCGGGACTAGTGCGTTTTGGCCTGATTAAACGGCTGCCCCAATTATCCGAAGTTTCATGTAAATAGTTAAAAATACAATGTACCCCCCCCCCTTTTTTTTTACAATTGGTTCACTGTACAATCAAATCACATTACGAAGAACTCAACATAGTAAAGTACCATTCACTATACGATGTGCAGTAAGCGCTGGTCATTGTGATCACGTTTGTGAATTGAATTTTAATTCTATTAAACAGCGATTCTAATTAACGAAAATAGGAGGAATATTATCCACAGGCTATAAAAGCAAAGATATATTAAGCACAAATTTACCCCTTATTACCTTGCCAATTTAAAAATTAAATGATACGTGAAAATCGGAAGAATATACGTGATAATCGGAATAATTAATACGTACTGTAATAAGTACATACAAACTAGTTGACATTTCTATTCACTGACGTTTGTGGGCGGCAGGGGAGGGGGGGGGGAGATTAAAATTTAAAACAGTAAAAAGATAAGCAATCAATAACAAGAACACAGCATACCCGTGCCGTGTTCTTGTTATTGATTGCAAATTACAAGTAACACAATATGTGCAAGTAACAAGTTACAAAGCTTTAAAAATAGGAATGAAGAGAAGATCTGAAAATTTATTTTTTTATATGATTGAAGATTTCATGGAAGTGTAAACACATTTCATCATAATAACCCACAGAATTGCAGCTGTCGGTATTATCGCAGATTCAATAAGATCGACTTTACTGTCCGTTTATAATAGATTTCACTAACAGAAAAGCTCAATAAACAGGTGACTGCTAATTGTTTTTATTATTTTACGGTTGTGACCTCCAGAATTTCGACCGAACCACGTGGTACCATCAGAGACAATCGTAGGGTAATCTCCAGTGCTGCGGTCTCCTGCCCCGATTAAATGGCATGCTATCCCAATTAAGCGAAGTAAACCCTGGCTATTTTCTCGATTGGTTTCTGTTCCCCAAATAAATGGCTGCCCCGATTAACCGGTGGCCCAAATAATCAGAATCCACTGTATATGTTGAAAGCCTTATGGATTAACTCAAGACTTGAGAGACTCTGCAAGGCTTTTGGGAGGAAATTTTTATTAGCATGGTCTGCCTACATGAGGAAAGAGTAAAATAGATTATTTATTTTTTTGCCTGGTACAACAAAAGCTTCAGGCTTCCTTGCACCATCTGGCTAATATTAATACTAAAATAATTTAATAGAGCAGAAAAAGAAGTGTGTTAAGAGTGATAAAGAGTACTGAAGTATACAACTCTAACGACCTGTAATATACCACAAAAAAGGAAGCTTTACTGGAAATCACCAGTAAAGAATGCAAAGAACAGGAACGTATAGTTTTTCATGTATATGAATACAAAGAAGAAAAGAATTAATAAGATTAGACCCCAGTGTAATGGATGCAGGAAAACTTTCAGTGACCCATCTGATTGTTGCTGATAAATTAACAGCTATTTTGTTTCAGACTATACAGATAAAAGATCCTTCACAAGAGGGAAAAACTGTGCAAGAGATGTTCTGAAAGATGATTTTACTGTGGAAGAGAAGCTGAGCAGTATGAAATTATCAGTATTGAAATTTTCAAAGATTGTATATTAGGAAAACTTTCAAACCTAAAGGCAGGTAAGGTCTCTGGGGGTGATGGCATATACCCAGTAATTTTGTGGAAGGTTGTATGTGTATGTGTTTCTGTATTGGTAGCTCCTCGGGCTCACCCTACAGTCTGTTTTTGTTATCTGTGTTGTGGCATCTCTGCATAGGCAGTTGTGTGGATTTGTTTTTAGCACTGTGTTGTGACTGGCCACTTAACATTCAGCCAGAAGAAAATCACCTGGAAATTCACTGGTTATTTCCTATTCCTTAGCCATCAGTAATTGGACCAACTGTACCGTTCGTTTGATACTCTGTGCTGGGACCCCTGGATTCCAGAGGGGTGAACCCTGTATAAAAAATAATAATAAAATAAAAATAATAAATAAAAAATTAAATTAAATAAAAAAAAACTGTATGAGGAAGGAGGAGAGGAGAGCTATAGTTGGGATTAAATTAGGGTTGAGATGATGGTGAAAGATTGAATCATAAAGATTAATTATGAGGATGTCACTGGACTTATTCATTTGGATCGCAGAACTGCCAGACTATTGCTGATACATTAAGTTCTAAGTGCAAAGTGACTGCTGCACAGCAGTCATCACACTGATGTCACATCAGTGGTAGACAAAATCATAGAGGTGATGATTAAGAATGCAATGGAGGAGTGTATAGCTATAAATGGTATTCTGAAGGAAACACAGCAGTGTTAAAGGGAAAATCTTAACTAATATGGTTAGCTGTTTTGAAAGAATCATTTGGGAGTTAGATGTAGGAAAAATTTGACATCTTTTATTGGGACTTTAGCAAAGCATTTGGGTGTTCCACACATAAGGTTAAACTGTATAAACTGGAACATGTTGGCATAAATTGTATAAACTGGAACATGTTGGCATAAATTGTATAAACTGGAACATGTTAGTAAGATCCCTAGGTGGATTGCAGGATGCAACAGGACAAGAGGCTGAGGTTTATAATTACTAGAACCAAATGTCTATCTTATTATATTATAATTACCACAAAAGTGTGGTCTTTCAAGGATTAGTGCTAGGACTGCTGTTGTTTCTCATTTTCTTAAATGACTTTGATGAAGGAACAGAGGGCATGGTGTCAAAATTTGCAAATTTTACCATGATCAGGAGAATGATTAATGCTAGTACCAAGCAGAATCTTCTCCAGAACAACTTGGATAGGCTTCAGGAATTGTCAGAAAGTATGATAAATCATCCTATTAAACATTTTCTAGTATTGAAAATGTTTAATAAAATAGGAGGTCATAATCTCACTATATAAAAGTAGTAAGATTATGATCATACTTCAACACAGACTGCACTTAGATTATTGTGTTCAAATATGAAGACTGCACCTAAAAAAACACCAAGCTTCTTAACAAGAGGACAAAAGAAAGCTGATACTCTTGGTAAGATTGGCAAAAGGGCTTCCACATGAGGAGAGAGAGACCTGTAACATATGGGTACCGAGCTTAGTAACTAAGTGCTTTAGAAATGATCTGACTGTTCATAAGGCTCTGAAAGGAGAATAATGAAATGAATAAGGTGAAATTTTTATGATCATAAATTATAACTAGAACTAGGAGCCATAAATTAAAATTATGTTGGAAGAGTTTTAAACTGGATAAAGGGTGAAACAAATCTCAAAAACATTCACAAGGTGATTTTCCTTCAACTTATTAAGTTGTTAATTTCAGTCTAAACTTATTCCAGTTTAGACTGGAATTAACAACTTATGTTAAAGCAGAATCATGTTCTGCATGTTTTTGAGATTTGTTTAACCATTTATTCATGACTAGTGCAAATAAAGAGGACAAATTAAATACAAATTACAGTTAAACTCGACTAGTCCAAATAAAGAGGACGAATTAAATACAAATTACAGTTATTACAGTTACAATTCCTCCTGACAGTGGAACTTCCCAAATATGACAATCTATTATATAGCTGAAAAATGGGTGCAGCATGCATTTTTCAGCTATTTTTTTAGTAAAATGGGCAAATGTGGCAAACCATCCAAGAATTGGAAAATTTTGTTCTCAGGTTTTCTGCTCATCCAATCAACATGTCAGAACTCATTGTGTAAGGTGTAAATTTCATTTCGGAGCTATAAAAGTTTTTCCTGCAGTACAACTGCATAAGAGGATATACTGGAAAGTCACAAAATTGTCTATTGCTATTTGTGAACAAGATTAGTGACCCATTGGTAATTAGAGATGGATTATTAAAGGAATTTTTGGGTCTTGCAATTTATATGTAAAGCATTATGCTGTCATATAACCCATTCACTGTTCATTAAGCCACTTTTAGATTGTTGTATTTGTAAACAACATTGATACAGGAATTTTCTTTCTATATGCTTTTAGTTTAGGTGACATTGTATTTTGCTCATGTGCTACCTAAGAGAAAATTACGTGGCCCAGAAGATTATGATAGTTCAGAATGTAAACAGAATTTGTTTATCTCTTTGTGGAAAAGAGATAACAAATTGCCTTAAGAACTGCCTGAAAAGAGATAACAGATTGCCTTGCCTTATTAAATAGACTTGACAGTAAGGTGAACTGACCATGCGAAACTTTTTGCATTGACTCATGAACTGTGTGCAGTATGTTTTTGAAGGAGGAAATTATTTTATTTTACATTAACTGTTCAATATATTTTTCCATATATTGTACATTATCTTTCTTGGTGTAAAATAATTCATGAGGAAATACAGAATTTTTATTTATTTATTTTATTTTATTTTAATTTTTATTATATTTTTTTGTGACTGTAAATAACTACCTGAAATCAAGCAATTTGAATATTCTGCAAAGATGAAAATTCCCAGAGATGCTAAATTTGGGAAGATTGACTATATAAATGAAAAAATTTTACAAAATTCTTACCATTCGATGACAGTATGCCTTACACACTTGCAATTTACACTCATGGTTACAATTCAGTGATCACTGAATTGTAACCATCCCATCCGTAATGGACTATGCCGCATAGCTTGCAGTATAAAAAAACCAAAAAGCTTCATACACTAGAGCAGTGGTAATTTGCATCTGGTCATACAAGTCAAGTGATAAAGTAGCGGTTGTGGGATTTAGTAAAGATATCACAGTTTCCCAAATGAAGGTGCACGGCACACTCAGACGTATGGAATTCCACAGCAGACCACTCAAGGGACACCCTCTCCGCACTTCTAATCATTGTGAACAGAGAATGCTGTAGTGTCAACAACATGCTGGTTGGACACCAGAGGACTGGAAATTAGTGTGCTGGTCTGATGAGTCCAAATAATTGATGCAACATGCTAAAGAATGTTTTCGTGTGTGGCATAAGCAACACAAATCCATGGATCCATCATGCATGGTGCTCACTATCCAGGGCAGGTGGCAGTGATTTCTTAATATGGGTCATGTTTTGCTGGAAAGAACTAGGACCCCTGGTGCATATGGACCAATTAGCATTAGCATTAGTAGAGGCATTTGATGCAAGAAAGCAAGCTTATGCAGCATCAGCCAAAAAAAAAAAAAAAACCACTTCCACTTCACTCCTCTATTCATTCAAAATACCTGTCCAGCTGAGCCTTAAACTTATTTAGGCTATCAACTTCCACGACAAGGGATGGAAGTCTGTTCCACCAACCAACCACTCGCTGGCTAAAGGCAAAAAAACTTATGCATCGGCCGGGAATGTTTCAATGGTGGTCTACCGGCAGCTAGTAGGAGACCATATGCACCCTGCTATATTGCATTTTTTCCTGAACAGAAATGGGATATTCCAAGACAGTAATGCGCTATGTCATCTGGCCTGTACTGTGCACGAGTGGTTCAAGAAACACAGTGAAGATATCACCCATTTTGATTACCTCCAAATTCGCTTGACCTCAATCCAATTGAACACCTGTGGGATGTTTTGGGGTGGGAAGTGAAGCATATGGACATACAACTCTCATCTGCTCTGACACTGTGGAAAGCTTTGCAGGCAGCATGGCTGCAGATCCCTATCCCATATCGGAAATGGATGTCTTGAGACTTATAGTTGATTCGTTACCTAGGTGAATAGTGGCTGTTATCCATGAAAACTGTGGCCTAACATGGTATTAGGTAGATGGTCACAATTCAGTGATCACTAAAGTGTATATTGATATAAACTGCAACTGGCAACAAGGCAGTGTGGTTCCACATTACATAGTTTTGTGCACGAATACTGGCACTTCACCCACATATCACTAGCTTCACACACTAGCAGTGGTATACATACCACAGTTTGGGAACTGCTGTTGTAAGGTGTTAAATGAAATGGTGCAAAAAAATGAAAGAAAATTTTAACATAAAATGAAATAAAGAGAAATTATTAAATTTTTAAGAGGCAAATTATGTGAAAAGGAAATATGAAACTTTTACATTTAAATTGCACTTTGTGAAATGTTATGAAACTCCCATATATTCTTTGATATTTTCTCAAAATTTGTTTCAAACATTTTGTTTTCAGCTCACTTTAAAGGAAACTTTTAGAAATTGGTTATTTATAACACTAAATTTCATTTTATTTCATTTCATACAAAATCTACATGGGATGATCACCGTTAATAAATCCTGTGAAAAAAAAAATATCTTTATACAATGAAATCAACTTTTTTTTCTTTTTAAAAAAGCAAAATATTGAAAAAAACTTTGAAGATCATATATAGTGATTCAAAAGAATAAAATTTTTAACAACATAGTTCATCTTTAAACAAAACTGTATATAGAATTTTTACATTACAGTGAAAAGGTTCCAATTTTATCTGATCATTATACTGTCGAACTTGGTTATAATGAGCATGGAAATAACTGCTGTAACGAGCAGAAAGCCGTAATGATTTTAATTTACGCGTATTATAACAGTGAGTGATTGTATTCCCATACAATCACTCACTGTTATAATGAGCGTACATTACGGATATACCGAACAACTTTTGCTCGATCCACTGATGATATTCTGGCTTATGTTACCCATTTATGGACTAATTCAATGGAAAATTTCGGTGAAACACAAGCAGATGCTCTTGACATCTCAAAGGCTTTTGATCGTGTTTTGCATAAAGGTCTTCTAAACAAGCTTCCATCTTATGGTTTGCCAACTGTTTTTTGTAATTGGTTATCCAGTTTTCTCTCTGATTGCTCACTGAGGGTGATGGTAGATGGCTCTCTGTCTTCAAACTTCTCCACTAATGCCGGTGTCCCCCAAGGTTCAGTTCTTTCCCCCACTCTTTTCCTCTTGTATATTAATGACCATCTTTCATTGACTGGAAATCCTATCCATAGTTTTGCCGATGATAGCACATTGCATTCCACTTTCCATTTTGAGAAACCTTGTCCTGCTCAATCAGCTTCAACCTCGAAAATCTGCTATCAATTCCTTAAATGCCGATATTCAGGTAATTCTCCAGTGGGGCAAAGACAACTTGGTTGATTTCAATCCTTCTGAAACTCAGCCTTGTCTTATATCTCGCAAAAAGGATTCTTCTGCTCCTATGCTTATCTTGGTGACACTCCGATTTCTAGGAAAAATGTTATATATGTCTATTGGGGATTATCCTGACTTCTCTCTTGGCACAAGCACATTACAAATATTGCTTCCTCTGCATCTAAAAAACTTGGTTTTCTCTTTCGCTCTCGGTGTTACTTTTCTTCCAAACAGTTGTTCACTCTTTACAAATCGCAAATCCACCCTATCATGGAATATTGTTCCCACATCTGGGGTGGTGCCCCCAAAACCTCTCTCAGGCTTCTTGATTCCGTTCAGAAGAGGGCAGTTAGGTTAATTAATGATTCATCTCTAACAGAGTCTCTCCACTCGCTGTCTCATAGACGTACTGTTCCTGCTGCATGCCTCTTCTGCAGATATTTCCATGGGCACTGTTCTTCTGAATTGGCTTCTATAATTCCCGCTCTCTCTTTCAAAACAGTCCGAACACGTGCCACCACCAGCCAACATCCATTTACTGTCCAACTTCAAACTCACAGAACCAACTTTTCATCTTTCTCATTTATTCATACAACTGCCGTTTTCTGGAACAACCTTCGTATGTATTTCCTGAAAATTACAGTCTACAGAAGTTCAAGTCCAATGTCAACAAATATCTTCTTTCGTTTTCTCAACTTCCAACCCAAGCACGGTACTAAATACTATAGGTTCTAATACCTCTCGTGTTTGGGGTTTACATAAAAAAAATATATATATATCTCATATTGTGAATACCTTCACAACAAGTTGGCATGATATTTCACTACCTCAAATAAGTAACGCTTCACCATAGGAGAAGACTATTGTTACTTATTCTCAGTGGATGCCATCACCCGTACGGCACCGTTTCGGAGCTTATTGGCTCCTCATCAGTGGGTGGGCAGGTACCCTGGTGTTGCAATGATAACAACCCATTTGTGAAGTATAACTCCACAATATGAGAGATGCTTGGTGGTGTGGAGTAATATAGATTACAGAATAGTTTAGGGCTAAAACCTCAGGTTACGTAGGGAGTTAACTCTATTCGAGGTAGTGCAATATCATGGCAACTCATTGTGAAGGTATTCACAATATGAGATATATTTAATGATGCCAATTTATAACTACTTGAGTAGTTGGCTACATGCAGAAATGATGCAATTGCACTAACTTATACATTAGTTAACTCCCTATGTAACATGAGGCTTTAACCCTAAACTATTCTGTAAGTTAAACTTCTTTTATAAGTCTTTTATGAAACTTTTAAATATTTTTATTATTATATTTTTATAAGTTTTTTAAAACTTATAAAAAATATAATAATATAAAAAAGAAAATAAAAAATATAATAATATAAAAAAGAAAATAAAAAATATAATAATATAAAAAAGAAAGAATTGTTTCTTTTATAACTAATACATGAAGTTCTGTAACAACACAGATATGTATGATAAATATAGTTTGCATGTGAATATCTATACATGTATCAGAAAAGAAACAATTCTATGGGCTATGTAATACTGTCAGTTTATAGAAAAATAATTAGTACAATTTAAAACCATGTTAATTTCATGCCCATATTATTTTCTTAATATACTAAAAATTATAATTTCATGTCATAAGTTCTGCCTTCCCTCACATGGCTGTTCAGTTATTACTGAATAGCCAAGTGAGGGAAGGTAGAACTTGTGACATGAAATTATAATTTCAACAAATAAAATATGCATACAAACAAATAATCGAGCAGATATTGAAAAAGATATTAAGCAAATTTCCTTAAACTATGCCAAATCTGATAAAAACAAATATTTGGACAGATTCAGAAGATAAAATAAAAATAACCTGTTTCAACAGTGAATAAAATATATTTAAACATTGCACTGAGTTTCCATCTCATATTTAATATAGATTAATAAAGTCCGTGCTAGGGATTGTCTTTTTCCCAGATTTCGGTAATCCCGGGATAAAAATGTTCTTATCCTGCGATTATTGTAGGCGGAATTAAAACTGAAAATTTCACAGCATTTTATTTATTCACATATATACTGTGTGTGTATATATATATATATATATATAAAATACAAATTGAAACGAATTCAAAAACTTACTTTTCAGAAACTTAACATGTTCTTTTTAAACCTTGACAGACTAGTGACTACATTGTTAAACAAAAAATTTATTTCACTTTAGTTTATTTTGAAACTGATTTGGCAATTGACATGTAATATGAATGTAAGAAACACAGGCAATTTACACTTTTATCGCAAAGTCTAGTTCTAAGTTTGGTTATAAATAGTCCTGCAGCCGAAAAGGACCTTTCGGCTTCTACACTTAGTGGTATGGATTCGAGAGCGTCCATTTTAATTTTAATTCATTTGTTGTTTTTTCACCAGTTGCCTGAAAGATTTTGAACTCCTTGGATATATTCTTTGCAAGTGATTGACCTTCAGCTTCATGTTGAGGGTCTTTAGAAACACATTCAGTTTGATTTTTGATTTGATGCGCCAATTTCTCACAAAGCGTCTGCTGTCTTTCGCTCTCACTCTTTCTCGGAGTCGGAATGTGACGAATCAGATTGCGATGATTCAGAAGAGGAAAACCCAAGACGAGTTATTATTCGTTTTGCTGTAACCAACAAGGCTGACTTGCTTGGAAATGGCTGCAACTCGGTTTCTACTATTTTTCTATTTCTTTTATAATATGTTTTTCCAGTTTTTATATATATGTACTTTAGTAATCCAACCAAAGCTTTTTGCCTTCTCTCGTTTATCCTTAAAATTAGTGCTTCCTGAACTTTTCTCGAAAAGATAGAATTTTGCTCAGAAAGTTCTTGTATAATGAAAGAAAAAACTCCCTCTGCAGTAAGAAGTGTTGCATCATGACTGCAAAGGTTTTGCGATCTGATTTCAACGGGTTTTAACGCACGCACAAGGTCATTAAGAGCTGTATACTCTGCTTCACATATTGGATTTTTCATGTTATAGTCAATCATTGTTTTTTCAATTTGTGATTTTAACTGTAAGAATCGTTCTAACCTGGCTACCAAACTGTTCCATCTAGTTTTAGAATCGAGTACTAGGCTTAAATTTTCTTACTTGAATGAAGATTTAACATAATTCTGCAGAGTATCATTTCTCAAGGGAGACTTTCGAAAAATTCGCACAATCGTTCTAACTTTATTAATGATATTAGCTATGTTTAATGCACCGGAGAATAGGTCATCTCTGAAATCACATTTTTGTTCCTTATCAGGATTGTTTTCGAAGCTTAGATTTGAATTGTAATTTTCCGTTTCATCCTCTTCTAAATCTTCCTCGCTGTCTTCAGTTGTTTCTACCTCAATTACACCGAATCGTTAATTACCAAAATATTACCTTCCGAATCGTTCCGTCTCTTGTATAGAACGTTGCATATTGCAAGGTGTATACCGTGGGCATGGCAAAGCTGATGTTCACAATATATCAACTCTCCGAATTTCGCCATAACACTCGCCCCGTCCGCTACGCACGCAACTATATGATGCTCTATTGATGATTTAAACTCCAATAACTTCTGTTTTACTTCTTCAACCATTTCTTCGGCATTTATTCTATCATTAATAGCAATCATTCCTAGATTCCAAAATTTGTCTTTATCTTGATGAACTTGATGAATTGATATTTAAATAACGTTTGTTTTTAAGCGACGAATATTCGTCTAGACTCTAGAGAAAGGCTGAATCTCTTACCATTTTTTAATGATTGTTCAATTTCTTTTATTATATTTTCTTTAATATTATACTGTTTATACACTAATTGCATAACATGATTGGGATTTTTAGGAAGAAGCAAACCCTTTTCACTGAATGCTTGTTGAATAAATTCACTTTTACATATGGCACTGATAGGAAATCCATCTACAGCTACAAGCTTTGCAATGATTTCTTCTTTTGTGTCTTTCTTTAAAAAACTAAACAATGTTGGCTGAGAATGAACACTTTTTAAACATTTCGAAGAGCTTTCTACAGATTCATCCCCTGCAGAACGTTTGAAGTTACAATCATTTGCCGACGCAGGCTTCTCAATAGAATGTTTAGTTTTTAAATGCCGAAGCAAGCCACTTGTAGAAAAACCTCTACATTTCAGTATTGCACCACAATAACTACACTTTGCTTCTTCATTATTATTACATTTAATGAAGTACTGCCAGATGAATGTTTTTGATCTCTCCATCGTCACAAAATATTAAAACAATAAAATATACATAAAGCAGCTTAACTGCAAGAGGATCTTTCTAGGACAAATGACATGTATAATTGAAAAGAGTTAAGAGTCAAGACTCGAGAAATGACGACGACGATGACATTAAGAGATATGTAAGAAAGTGCTGGCCTTTCGCTTTCTGCTTTATATATATATATATATATATATATATATATATATATATATATATATATATATATTGCAAACGTAATGTATGAAAATAAATATTTTTCTAAATTAAAATAATACACATCTTTATTGCTGACGATATCTCAAATTATGAAAACTATTTATCTTGCCAGCGCACGATGATCGCATATATCATCGTGTGTGTAAGACTGTTAGTATTGATTATTAAAGTTAGTAATTCAGACCGGGAAATCCCAGGATAAATCCCACAGCAAAAATCAACCGGGATCCTGAAATCCCGGGAAACAATCCCTAGTCCATGCAAACTATCTGTTCTAAACTGCAATAATAGGAGGCACAGAGATTTTTATGTGATGTTTATGATATTTAAATAAATTACTGAAACTATTTTTGGTAATTTACTTTGTGGCAAATGGCCTATCCTCTAGGTCAGTGTTTCTCAAACTATCTGTGGTGAAGGGCCAGTTCTTTTTTATTTGCAATCCAGACCAGTAATGTCCACAGTGATTTTCCAATTCGTTGCAGACCAGTAACAAACAGTTCGCAGACCGGCGCCGGTCTGCGAACCAAACTTTTGAGTAGCACTGCTCTAGGTAAACGGACATGTAACCCACCCTATATACTGAACTTGGAAGTACTTTTGGTTTCCTGCAGAATTTTATTATTTTTGGTTTGTTTTTTAGTTATTAAATCAATATTCTTTAATGATTATGTATATATATATTTTTTTTTTTATTTTTTTTTTTAAATAGGGAATGAACACAATGAAAAAAATGGAAAACTATCTGGTGTCACATTGCAGAAGAGCAATGACCAAACTATATGAAACAAGTGAACAATAATATTTATTTGTAAGTGTATCTAAAATGTTTGAAACAATTTTCAAACATCTTTAAATGTTGAGTAATTCCAAGTTTTTATTAAATTGAAAGATCCTCATGCACCTACATTGCACAAATGAAATTATTAATTACAGTTAAATCAGCAATGAAATCTGAATGTCCAGTAGATTAATTTATCTGATGAGAACTCTGAGCCAGTATTTTTATTTTATCAAAATCAAGTCTGCACTATTTGGAAAATGTTTGTGAAGCTTAAGATGATTTGCATTGATTGAAAATTTGCATAACAACCAGTGGACTTCTTAATACATTTTTTAGAACTCATTTTTTAATTGATAATTAATTTAAATAAAGTATATTTAAAACCACAGTAAAAGATAGCATTTTTTTCTTGACTACATATTCATGTTGTTTTGGATTCAATTTTTGTTGTAATTCTCCCAGCCACAAAGATTTTCCTGATAATGAAATCATATATATTATATTGGGCATTTTATTTCAAATCACATCTTGAGATGAATGTGAATTGTGCAAGAAATATTTCGATATGAAAAATGAAGACAAGAATTTATTATAAATAGTCATTGAAGATAGCATATTCATTTAAAGTTGGGCCACAATAAATAAAAAACAGCTCTTAAATATATTCCAATCTAATGTGCAATTTTTCTATCTTTCTACTTCTAAATCTTTCATAGAAATCAGCTAAAACTCAGAAAATTAATCCTGTTTCTTTCCTTTCAGTGAAAAGAATTTCAGTTTCTTCATGCATTTTCATTACTGCACTAAAAATAAACTCAATAATTCTTAACTTTATAATATAGAACAGCGGTGGCCAACAAGTCGATCGCGATCTACCAGTCGATCACGGCTTTAGTTTCGGTCGATCACGACAAATTTTAAATATATATAAAAATAGATTAGTTAAAATCTAAATATTATTATTATGCACCCCAATGCATACGTTTATTACAAATAAGCATATGTAGTGGGCTAGGCTTGTCTAGTGAAAATGCACGCAGTTATGTTGTGGAGAGCATAGTGTGCTCTCCACAACGTAATATTAATAACTGGACAGTATTTATACTTAATTTGATAACCTTTGATTTAAAATGAATACAACGAAAAAGAGCAAAATGTATCATTTTCATCAAGAGTGGGAACTAGAATACTTTTTCGTAATGATAAAAGAAAAATGTTGTTGTTGTTTGATTTCCAATGCTTCTGTGGCTATACCAAAAAAAGGAAATTTAGAAAGGCACTGATTAGTAGTATTTCTGCATATAAATATCAATTTTTGGCAATGGCTAAGGATTTCAAAGTAAAAAAAAATCCGATCAATTTGAAAATATGCAAGATCATTTGCATATTTATTCTGTCTCCATTTCACTCTGTGTCCACAGTAATTTGATATTAATAAGATCATTTGCAAAAATATCCTGTTTTTGAATTTAACAGTGAGAAATATGTTTCTGAAATTGAGAAAGTTTTGGATGATTTTGAAAGCATATTCAGTGATTTTAAAACAATTGAAGACATTGTTCAATATATTTCTTATCCATTTAATGTCGACTTAGATACGAAACAAATTGCAGAAAAAATTGCTGAGATTTTTCACACAGAGAAAATATTACTTGAAAATGAAATTATTACATTGTGAAATGATATCTTTCTAAAAGCCAGAAGAAGACTTCTGGAAATATGTTTGCCGAGAAAAGTACCCAAATGTAAAAAAATGCAGTGAACTTTTAAATTCTTGTTTTGGTTCCACATACCTATGTGAATTGGCATTTTTGTACTTGAAACAAACAAAGACGAATAATCACTCTACTCTTACGGACTTGCAGAAGATTCTTTACGGTTGGCCTTATCGGCCGCCAATAAGGCAGCCGTAGCCAAGTGGTCAGGTACACGTGCCTTGAATGACCGGGTTCAAGCCCGTGGCTGCTAAATACAGTGCTGTTTCTTGTATTCTGTCTTGTGAACTCTTCTAACCGTTTGGTCATCTGAGCATAAACAAAAAATTTAATTTATCACAGTATATCCCCGATTTTGAAAGCTTGGCATATGACATAAAGACACAAACTTTGCATAAATTAAAATTTTAAATAAGTATGTATTTAAAATAAGAATTCTGAATTGTATTTAATTTTAAAATTTATAAACAACATTTTTCAATATGTGTTGATTAACTTTTTTAACCATGTGCAATGAAATTCTCGAGATGGTAGATCAGGGCACATTTTGAAGAAAAAAAGTAGATTGCGTCACAAATTAAGTTGGCCACCCCTAATTTGGAAGAATGCAGAATCTAAGAATGATCCACTAGGACCAAACACTGTGGCTTTAGTTGCTCATGTGCCATAAAAACCAAAATCAATCAACCAGGACCAAACATCTGAATCCTGTTTGACTTTATACACAAAAGCATGAAGAAATAAAGTGTGATCAGTTTGGACTTCTTTATATGTATTTATTGCATTTAGCAGCTATTCCATGCTGTCAACACCTTCAAAGTTTTCTCTTTGAAGGTTCCTTCAAAGAAGTGCCCCAACTATATAATTGTTTCTAGCCACTATAGTATCTTAAGAGAAATTTTGTCTTAAATCACAATGAGCACAATTTGGTTCAGGAGGCCTTTTTGTCATTAAATTTTAACACAACAACCAGTAACTTAGCAAATTTTCTTGTTACTTTAACTGCATTTTATTTGAACTCTTAGGATTGTTTATATGGGTGATGTCTGAAAGTGCAATTTTGCACATTGTGCTTGATGCATTGTGGGTATATACTCTGTGCAACTAATGTGGCTGTATAATCCTAACCAAATCTGAGTATTGTATCAGAATGTATAGGAATAGGCTTCAGATAAAATTACTTTCCCATTCAACAAAAACTGGTGACCAGGAATGTGATCCTTTCCGATCTAACAGTAGCTATGCAGTGCATTGTGAAATTAATGAGTAAACAGTGGATAATAAACCATTGCTTGCATTTATTTGGGTAAATGATGGATACAGGGCTAACAAACACTATAGGAGTAAGGTGAATGGGAAAGGATCCATCATATTCCTGTATTTTTCCTGTCTGTTATCATGAAACAAAGTAATGGATGAGAAAATTTGATAATGGCTGATTTAAGAAAATCTGTCAAAGGCCAGTTAGCAAATCAGTTTGTTTTTAACGTAGGATAGGAAATTCTTTATTCCAGTAGTGATTGTTCCCTGATCACTTTAACTGCATTTTATTTGAACTCTTAGGATTGTTTACATGGGTGATGTCAGAAAGTGCAATTTTGCACATTGTGCTTGATGCGTATATAATCCTATAATGCGAGTATAATCCTAACCAAATCTGAGTATTGTATTTTATTTCAGGAAAACAATTTGGTTTTTTGAATTCTGCTTGGATTATACCAGTTCTTGGCCTTTTACGAATGAACTACATTAGTTATGATATGCAATTTTGATTTTTTAATGAAAATTTTAAAGGTTTACATGTTTGTTATTTTCAATGAAATGAAAATTTTAATTCCGCTGGGGAAAAATAATGTAAGCATGTGAGTATTAGTCACTTCCAATTTCAAATTTATAAAACTGTTAAGCATGCAAAATTTTAAATTATATATGCACATATTTCTGCTTAAATGTTGTGACATGATTACCGTATTTCCCCATGTATAAGACACACCTTAATTTTGGGGCCCGAAATTTGAAAAAAACATGTGTTACATAAAGTCATTGAACTCAAGTTTTATTCATCATAAAATTCATACAACTCATCACTGTCAAAACTCCCATCCATTAGCTTGTCCTCATCTGTGTCTGATGACGAATCACTGTCTTCATATATTGCCTCGTCCTCAGTTCCATCTATGCCACACTTCTTAAATGACTTGACAACGATCTCAATCTTGATATTATCCCAGGATCTTTTCACCCAGGTACAAACTTTTCCTATAGTTGGTTTCTTCACTCTTCCTGCTGGCGTCAAATTGTCCCCAGAAGACTTCATCCATTGGTTCCATTCGTCTCCAATGGCAGCTTTGAAGGGTTTGTTAATGCTGACATCAAGTGGTTGGAGCTGGGATTTCAAGCCTCCAGCTATGACAGCAAGTTTTGTTTTTTGCTCTGCAGCAATCTTCTTTGTATTTTTTGTTATGTGTGCCCTGAACTGATCAAGCACCAGTAGGGCAGGTTTGTGTAAGAGCCCACCTAGTCTCCTGCTCCAAACTTTCTCAAACCAGATCTTCATCCCATCCTGATCCATCCAACCCTTGTCATGAATGTGGACAATCACTTTTCGAGGAACATCTTCTTTTGGCATTGTTTTGTGTTTGAAAATCAGCATAGGAGGCAGCTTGGTTCCATCGGCACAACAAGCTAGAACAACTGTATAATGGCTCTTTTCATGTCCACTTGTCTTCACAGTTACAGTTTTCACCCCCTTCTTATCAACAGTTCTGTTACTTGGGACATCAAATTGAAGGTGAACTTTGTCCATATTTGCAATCTGTCCCAACTCAAACATATGTCTTCCGACATTGAATGACAAAACAATGAAATTTAAGGACCTTCTGCTCATAGCTTTCAGGCATCTTTTGGGCAAGTCTGGTGCGTGTACGTATGCTTAGTCCATTCCGTTTCATGAACCTGAAGCACCAATTGTGTCCTCCTTTGAAATCAGTAACTTCTTTTTCATCAGTAATTCTTCTTGCCTCATGCTTGAACCATCTTTGTGGACACAGGAATTCCAATTGCCCTTTGCTCCTCAATCCATATCTTCAATTCCCTCTCTAAATCAGACCATTTTGCTGACTTGCCTCTAATGGCCTTCTTCTGCCGTGGCGTTTTCAGTAGGGTTTCTTCTGCCCGTAACCAGTTTCGGATTGTTTTCTCAGTTGGAGGAGGACCAAACTTATGTTCAGCAGCATGATTTCCATTCACTTTTACAAACTGAATCACTTTTAACTTGAATTCAGCACTGTACGAAAATCTTTTCTGAGCCATTTCTGGGCAGAACGTGGCAAAACGTAACCTAATATATCGGTAGCAAAAAATGAGCGCGAAAAAGCGGGAAATGAAAGTAAAAAAAAATCTACAACCGCTGTATAAGACGCACCCAGTTTTTAGACCCCAAATTTTTCGAAAAAAGGTGCATCTTATACATGGAGAAATACATGGGGAAATTCACGACTGCAGCAGGGTAAAAAAACAATTCCGCTTTCTTTCATAATTATCTCCTACTTTAACCCACTTCCCATATTGGGTGACTATCCAATAGAGGCTATGTGTCTTGTATGAACAAAAGACAAGTGATATTTTAACTGGTGATAAATACCATCACACCAAGGCAATTACATCACTAGGGTTAGTTACCTGTGTGTATTCACAGGCCTATTTGCATCTTGTGCAGGTGGAAAAACCTGGAATAACTTATGGGGGAGCACTCTGATCCCTCTGCCTGAGATCAGCTAACTACAGCCTCAACTGAAGAGGCCTAAAGAATTCCTCCAGTTGCAGACAGGGATTGAACTTACACCTCTCCAAATGAGTGGCAGGCAGTGATTATTGTGCCAACTAAGCTGCCGCCACAGAGGACTACATTATGTATATAAATATTTTTAAAAAATACAAACATACACATACACACTGTAAAATCTCGCTTTTGATGAATTATATGTTTTAGGGTACTCTCTGATAAATTCTCTCCATTAAACTCAAAAGAAATATGGATAGTTGCTAAATTTGACAAAAAAATTACATAAAAGTGCTGTGCTGTGCTGTGAAATCTCTCGATATTTTGGTATATAACACTTTTTTTTTTTTTTTTTTTTTTTTTTAACTTTTTTTGGCATCTTCATCCTATTTTTGCTTAAAAAGAATGAAAATCGCTAAAAAGATTTTATTAAATTATACTAAACATATCTTGAGCATAGGGGCTCACATCTGGTGAGTATGGGAGTGGCAAACCCAGGGTCCTGAGATGAATATCATCATTCTACTTCTGACACTCTCTCTCTCTCTCTCGGTACTCGAATTTTTTTTTTTTTTTTTTTGTTTGGTGCATAAGCCTCAGGCTTCCTTGCACCATATGGCTAATAATAATAATTACTGTATAAATGTAGTATTAACATGATATTTGTTGATTCCACATGAAATATGTGCATGCAACAAAAGACATTGATTATTATACTGTACCAGCAAAAAAAGTGCACAAATAATACTGAATTTAAAAAAGCTGATTAGAGCATGTGAATGCATATTTTCCTCAGCTTCTTTTTAAATTAAAAATTATTCACCCTTGGCAATGCTAAATAGCTAGTGCTGAGTTGTAGACAAGCCTCAAACCAATGAAGGTAGACAAGACCTCCTTCAGTGATTTGAGATAAATATGAAATATATGCCACCTACACTGAGAACAATTTCTATGAAGTAAACAAACTGTAGAATTTATAGTTCCTAGAATTTAGTCTCTATTATCTCTTTCCCAAAGACAAAAATTAAGAGGAAGAAAAGTTATATTCGGATTTATTCCTTTTCAGGACCTCAAAAAACAAAGTATTAGTATTTTCCAAATAAGGCAAAGAGGCCACAGGCTGCAGCATCCAAAAAATATATATATAAAAATAAAATATGAAAGCAGTAATAATCTAAAAATAAAAGAAAATATGTAAAAAATTGGTAAGAAAATACAGGTAGCCCTCGTTTTGCACTGGTCCAATTTGTGCTGATTTGCAAAAGCGCCAATCACTAACTACAACGGCATTTTTATTTTTGCAAATTTTTATTTATTTTTTATTTTTTGCAAATTTTTTATAAATTGAAAGTTTAAAATCGCCAGACAAATTTTATTGGCATCATACTGTGCTATGCACTGTTTACAACTGCTATGCATTGTTCACGTGATTTAGGCAATTAGCGTATCCATATCAGAGACGAGAAAGATTCCCGCCATCAAAGTAACGACTCGTGGATGCGGGTAGTAAAGGTCCATGCAGTGAACCATTCACCACATGGCCTTTACTACTGTATGGATGTGTAACCATTCAGTTGGTTCAACATCCATTTTCTTCCTTTCTTCCAAACCACAGCTGATACATGTGGTTTGGAAGAAAGAGGCAGACAGTTGATGAATGCTGAATTCAGAAAAGTTACCATGGAAATATCTAGACAAGACAAACAGCAGAAACTGAAAGCCTCTGTGATAGAAAATGGAGAGAGTTTGTGATAAGTCATTAATTAACCCAATTGCCTCTCTTTGGGTGCAGTCTAGGAGTTTGAGAGTTTTTGGATGCACCACCCCACATATGGGAATATTATTTCATGGTTGGAATAGTTTGTGGTTTGTATATAGAATCAGCAACAGCTGTTTAGAAGAAAAGTAATAAAGAGAGCAAAAGAGAAAGCCACTTTTTTTTTTTATAATTACATGCTTATGCCAAAAATGGTTAGAAGTTGGGAAATGACCTGTAACCTGAATAAAAATATGTAATGTTGTCAAAAGGTCTGAGTGTTGTTGGAGATAAGTATGGAAGCAGCAAACTCTTTTTGGAAAAACACTTACCTGAAATGTTTTATTGTACTGGATTAACAATTAACATTTAAATTTAACTTAATTTTTTTTAAACTGAAAATTTTAAAGACAGCACACATTCTGAGCCCTCTTTGTGAGTCTTTAGTTATATAGTGCAAAGAAGCTATAGGCTTTTGCTGCCCTGTTCCAAAAACAAAAAATAAATAAAATAAACAACATATGTGTTTCTTTTCCTCACATAGGTGACTTCTGAATCTCCTCAAATTGTCAGCCTCAACCACCCACAGAGCTAACTTATTCCGGCAATTAATAACTTGCTGACTAAAAGAAAACTTCTTACAATCCAGTCTAAATCTCTTTTCCTGTAATTTGAATTTATGGACTCTAGTTCTGGAATCACTTCTAACAGCAAAAATTTCAACTTCATTCATTTTACTATCCCCTTTCAGAGCCTAATAGACTTCATCAGGTCCTCTTCTAAGCTGTCTAGTTGCAAAGCTCAGCCCATATTCAAAGCCTTTCCATACATGGGCCCTTTTGCAGATTTCATCAAGCAGGTTGCCCATCTTTGGACTCTCAAGAAAATCCACCTTTTTTTTTTTTATGTGAAATCTTATAGTGGGACACAGTATTCCAAGTGTGTTCTTACAATTGCCTTATATAGTGAGATAATGACCTTCCTGTTTCTCTAAGCAAATGTTTGATAAATCATTGATAGGACATTATGGGCTTTCCTTGCTGTCTACACTGCTCAGGATCCGAGCAGTGTAGACAACATTAAAACAGTTGCCAATTTTATGACCATCCTCGAAGCCTATCCAAGTCATTCTGATGGAGCACTGCTTGGTACTGATCATTAAATCATTAAATCTGATAAATCATGCCCTCTGTCCTTTTGTTGACAATCATTTATAAAAATCAAAAACAGCAGTGGCTTCAGAACTGATCCTCTGGGCACCACACCTCTAATATTAGACCAGTCTGTAGAGTAACCATTAATTATAACCTTCTGCTTCCTGCCCTGTAGTAATAAAGTAATTTCTCTTAAAATTTTATCCACGATTCCAACATATTCAAGCTTATAGTAACTACTCATGAGGAACAATGGTTTCTTGTATTCAGCTTTGCCAACCTCTTCTGTGGTATTATTACAGATCAACTTGTAGTTGTCTTTTTCTGCTCTATTAGACTGGCTGGCAAATTCTGTATTCATCCATCTCGGTATCTTCCTCATTACATTTTCTTAATGGTATATATGCATTTATGGCTTCTGTAACTATTGTTTTAAGGATGTTCCACAATTCTAATTTATTCACCCTACCTTTATGTGCCCGGTTGATAGAGGCTATGTAGCACTTTAAACTCTTATAGTTCCCTTTCCTGAAATGAAACTCATGCCTTTATCAACTGCACTCTCTTTCTTCATCTTCCAACTATGGACTGCATGATCAATTCCTGCTAATCGTTGCTGTACTGCAAGTCATGATTTCATCTGATTCTTGTGTAATAATATGTCTAGAATATTCTTTACCATGCTGAGGCAAATAATAATAATTTAAAATTTGTCCCCCATACTGAGTTTTCCTCCTCCTTGCTCCAATCAATATGGGATAAATTGAAATCACCCATATATATTAACATGCTCACCCATACCATACTATTGGCATATAGAGACTCTCACCATTGATCTTCTGGTTGGTGGCATACACAAATTCTGAATCTGGGAAAGATTTCTTTGTGCTCAGGCTGCTTTTGATAAGAAGCAGGACACCATGACTCCCCAACCCCACTTCCCTGTTCTACTTAAATACATTGTATATACAATAGTGAAACTATGGTATGTACAATATTAATAATGAAACTCATCATCCCTTATTTCTAGGTGACACTATGTTCCATTAGGCTTATGCTGACATTAGTTTTCCTAAACAGGAAGTTCAAATTCACTAGTTTTAGGGATGATACGTCTGACATTACTGTACACACAGTTAAGACTGTTTTTTGTTTAATTTACTACCCTTACACACCCCTTTGAAGTCATTTAAAAAAATAAATCTTTATTGCCAAGTATATACATGCACACAACAAAGTATATATACAAAGGCAAAGTTCCCTTCACAGCCGGTAAGATGGCCAGAGGATTTATATAGTGAAGAAATAACTAGCAAGGAGGAAGCTGACATCAAGATATCCAGTATCCTCCCCATCAGGTTTTAATAGGATTAGTAAATAGTAAGTTATTATAGACTTGTTGGTTAGGAAAATTGAAACACTATATTCTCTTCAATACACTCTTAACAAGAAAATGTTGAATTATATAGCAAGTTGCAAGAGATCATTCAGTTATGTTGTTTACAATATGAGTCAGTGCAAAAGAACAGGTCTTTGGTCTAAGACTTTTTTGGCGATACTTCCTGTTCATAGTGAATTTACAAAGGTCCACATCTAGTGACTGTGCAACGTTCAGCATTTTCCCAGAAAGAAATCTATCAGCCATGTTCAACCTGTTTTTATTGGTGGTTAGGGAAGGAGTCTCTCAAAGATTGAGCTGTGGAGCCTTGGTATTTTTAGAGATTGTACCAGGTCTATAGTGCTGTTGATTGGGAGAACACCATGCTTATGAGCAGCCAGTATTCAGAAACGTACACTGGTTCAGTATTGTGGGCGCTGCCGAAGTCTATGTTTCTGCTCCATACAGGACTGCCGAGTGGATAACTGTTGATATACTTCCTCATGATGCTGATATCCTTGACAAAGAAATGTTGCTTCACTTGCCATTTAAGTTTAGCCATTTTCAGGTGAAGAGCATCTTAACATGAAAAAGTGATTATGAAAAGTCAACTTGGGGTCAAAAACGACTCCAAGATCAGCGTGAGTGGACACATTAGGAATCTAAGTGGAACTGTGTAGCAAGTTGACTTAAGAGAAGGTCATTTGGCCTGATTTCAGTTGGGTCGAGACATAGCCCAAATTGGCAAAAATATGCTGCAACATCATTTAATTTGTCAAACAGACTGGCTGTGATAAGATTTATGTCATCAGTAAAACTAATATGCATAATTAGCTTGATTGATATCTGCATAGCAAATTATATCTTGTTTCTCATGTAGCAGAGGAACAAGCAAAGCAGTAAATAACAGGCCTGACAACACACCACCTTGTGGAACACCTGTGCTCCATAGTGGGTTAAAGTTTGGTTTCTCCAGTTTAGAAGGAGCATCCATTTGTTGGGTAGGGGGGTTCAAAAATGAGAGTATGTTTCAATAAACGTGGAAGTGCTTCTGACATAGTAGGTGTGCTGATACATCAGTGGAGTTGAAGGTAGATTTGAGGTCAAGGTAGGTAACAGCAATTTCAGCAATAACTTGGAATGCACTGAAAATTTTAGTCATAATTGAGAGGAGGATGGTCATAGTAGAACCATTTTGTATTGAGTAGTGGATTTGTAGAGGTCTGTTTGCCAGAAGCTGTTTAGTGAGAGTAGATAGTAGGGTTTTCTTGAGAACCACAAGTAGACTTGAATCACATGAAATAGGCTGGTAGTGATTAACTTGTGATGGAGATGGAATTTTAGGTATGGGTTTCACACTACACCTTCCACTGTTGAGGAAAAATGTTCTGGTGAAGAACTGTATTCAAGATGTTCAATAAAGGTTCTAAGATTAAAGGACTTGGGCATTTGATTATAAATTGTGGCAGCCAATCAGTTCTAGAAGTGGTAGTTTGGAGGTAACATATTATTATTTATAATTATTATATCGTTGTTGTTATGTTATATCTTCCTGATGGGATTCCATCCCATGATAGATACTGGTATCAAGCGCACAGGGTGGTTGTTATGCCTGGTGTTACTGTTGGTCAAGGAACTGATTATTCTACAGGTGTTCAGGTGCTTGTTTGTTTGTTGTTCGGTTTTTAGGAGCATTAGCAACTAAGGCCATATTGCTCCGGGAATATGCAGTGGTCATTCCCTTGACCTTCCCGCATCCTCCGTATTTGGTGGTGACAGGCTCAAACCCCGGTCTAATCAAGAAGCGTGTGCTACGCACTGCTGCTCCTTCCCACCTGGCTACGGAGGCGCCGGTGTTCAGGATTGCAACTTTCTGGAGTTCTTTGTATGTGTTCTTTGGGAGACCTATTGCTGCTAGGCTGTTATGTAGGGTCTTCGGCATCATACCTGTGGTTGACACGATCGGGATGGTCATTACTTGTTGCATATGCCATATCTCTTTGATCTCCTGTCTTAGGTCCATGCACTTCCTGATCTTTTCCTTGTGGGGTTTCTGGAGGTAGCCAGTGTTGGGTACCACTGTGTCAATCAGATAGGTAGCCTTTTCCTTCTTGTCAACAAGGGATGTTCAGCCTGTCGTGCAAGAATGTCTTGTCTGTTATTATGGCACGGTCCCAGTATAGCTTGTGGGTTGGGGTCTCTAGTGTGGTCTGGAGTTCGCACTTGTAATACAGTACACTTTCTTTGATCAACTAGTATTTCCTCACTAGCTTCTGATGTATTATCCTGGCTACCTTGTCATGTCTATGAGTGTACTCTGTCTGGGTGATCACTCACTCAAACAGAGTACACTCATGCAAGGAACTCAGATGAGTTCATTGCATCCTGCGATGTGTTGGATCATTTCTAAGGCCAGGTGGCATCATCAACATGTCATCTGACACTCCCGAGTCCATTGTGATGTATTTTCTATAGTTCCTGGTGTTGATTATCTGGTCTTGGATGGCAAGCATGAATCCTTCAGTCTCAGGGAAGAGCATTCCACTCATGAGGCATGCATTGAAGCCATTTTATCTATGTGGCTGATGGAGGTCATTATAGTGTCCACGGAGTGTATTCTTTGCCTGTCTTTCTAGCTTCATTTATTCTGTCTCAGTGGAAGAGGACTCCTTGCTTAGGTTGACTGGGGTATGCTGCTTGTCTATCTTCCTTATGGCTTGATAGAGTGCTGCTATGTTTTTCTGGAAGTAATCCTTCAGGTTAGTTATCGCTGTCTTCTGTTGCTTGATGAGGCCTATCAGGTCCCTTCTTCCCTCTTTTTGAGCTATTGTCAGTTTCTCCACAGCTGACTTTGGGTGGTGTTGGTGGCTCTTGGTCATCACTGTCATTGTACTTCTCATGATATCCTCCAGCTCAGTGTTAGTCCAATCTATGATCCCAATGGATATGTTTTAGCACTGGGACTGCATAGGTGTTTATGAATTTAACTGTGTTCCCTCTGTTTGGCTTTACTTTGAGCAGGTTTCCGAGTCTCTGGCATTTTTCAGTCAGGCAGGCCTTGACCTGCTTGTGCTCGAACTGCTGAGTTTGCATCATCCCCAGATATTTGTAGGTCTCTCCCTGTCATAGCTTCAATCTCTTTACCAGGCTGCAGCTGGCCGACTAATTCTCCCTGATGCAATCCGTGAGTCTACCATTTTTTTATTCCAAATTCCATCCTTATGTCATTGCTGAATTCTTTGGTGATCTAGAGTAGCTGTTTGAGTTGCTTCCCAGTTCCCATGTAAAACTTGATGTCATCCATGTACATCAGATGAGGGCACCTCCGTAGCCACGTGGGAAGGAGCAGCAGTGCGTAGCACACGCTTCTTGATTAGACCGGGGTTCGAGCCCATCACCACCAAATACGGAGGATGCGGAAAGGTCAGGGAATGACCACCGCATATCCCAGAGCAATATGGCCTTAGTTGCTAATGCTCCTAAAAACCAAATAACAACAACATCAGATGGGAGAGGGTGTACAGGTTTTTCCTTCCTTCTTTGAGGTCATATCCATGTTTGCTGTTGTTCAGTATGGTGGATAGCGGGTTGATCGCTAGACAGAACCACAGCAGTCTCGGGGCATCTCCCTGAAAGATTCCTTTCCTGATGCGGATCGGTCTGGTTGTGATGTTCTCGACCTTTTATGGTGGTACTCTATTTCACCATGGTTGCTTCTACAAAGTTTGTCACTGTCAGATTGACTTTGTAGATCTTCAGTGTCTCTGTTAGCCATCTATGAGGCTAGGAGTCGAAGGCCTTGCAGTAATCGATGTAGGCTGTATACTTGCTCTATAACTGTGGCATCAATGGTTAATTGCTCCTTGCATCCTTTGCTCATCCACTAGCATTCCTTCTGCTGTTCGGCCATGATGTTCTGGCTCTCCAAGTGGTCTGATATCTTCTTGGTTATGCAGCTGGTCAGGATCTTGTACACTGTTGGGAGACCGGTGATCTGCCTGTATTTTGCTGAGTTTCTTGTATCTTGGTCTTTAGCTTTGAGATATGCGATTCCTTGAGTAAGAAACTCTGAGGTTGTCTCTGGGTGACATCATTCGGGTGAACTGCTCTGCTAGGTGCTTGTGCATGCAAGTGAACTTCTGATTGACTGGTGCATTTCTTCCTCCGGAATCTCCCATTCTCTTATAGGTCCTTGGTTATTATTATTAATAAGCATATTATTATTTAATCTTGTTTCCCCTAGCTTTACATTTGAAACAACGCTGTCCTCAGCACATCCTGCCAATATTGTGAGTTGTGACAGACATGCACTTTTGAGATGCATTGCATGCATACTTTGATCCATATCATCAGATAAACATGTATCTATATTATTACTATCCCTTAGCAGTTTCACTGAACCTTTTAGGTATTCTCAATGATACTGCAAAAACCTTGTACCACCTTCATTCAAACATATTCTGTCTCTACAAAATAGATTCTTTCTACCTGCATGTGCAGGCCAAACTGATGAAAAGATTCCCCCCCCCAAATAAAATCCTTGTGGAGTCCCTCAACTTTTGAGTTAATCCACAAGGCTTTCTTTCAACATATAATCCTCCCTATCATGCCTGAACAAAACTGCAGACACATAAACAAACTGACCTAGCTCACAGCATTTTTTCATGGTGGTCTTATATTTTTCAAGAAATTGTTAGTTCATGTGTGTTTCTATCATTAGTTCCCACATGAATAATAATGCTTTCTTTTCACCCCCCCCCAAATAAAATCAAATCCTCTTGAACCAGAGCAGTATGCACCTGCTTATTTTGGTTCCAAAATCAAAAGGGCAGATAACTGGCAGAGCATTAGATACTTGAGTTCCTGACAGGTTCCCAGTTATATTTGTATCTAGGGCAAGCACCCATTTTTTCAAATTCATCTAGTAAAAGAAACAAATCAACAGCTGGGTATGATTATCAACAAGATCAACCTTTGAATACATGTCACAGGCTATGAAAGTTATGAACTCATGACTTATGGGAATTGTGACTATATCCAAGTCCCAATATCCTCAGACAAAGCATTCAATCCTGTAACAACCATTATCAAGGTAAGAATTAAACTAACAATATATTACAGAATTTAAATAAACAAAATATTACACTACTAAGCAGTTACCCAAACTTTATTACAAGATACCAAAACGAATGGCTCTTAGCAGAATGCCTTTTAAAAAAGGTAAGAATTAAATTTGACATATATTACAGAAAGCAACTTCACAAAATTACCAAAATTATGTAAATTAAAACAAGATATTTAAACAAATTTAAGAAAAACAAATATTTGTCTACTAAATCATACCTAATATGCCTTTATTATTATTATTAGCCATATGGTGCAAGGAAGCGGAGGCTTAAGCTGCACCAGCCAAAAAAAAAAAAAAAAAAATTCCTGAATTACCCAGAGAGAGAGAGAAGTAGAAAGGGAATTAGATGTGAGCCCTCTTCATTATAATCTAGAGCCAAGTGAAGAATGTCTGCTCTCTATAACTGTTAACCTCTTTTCAGGGGATTTAGAATAAAAGAAATTTTTACTTACATACCAAAAGGCTATTAATTAGCAGATAACTTTTAAATCTCATTAGAATTATACAGAGAGCTTTAATTAAAGGTGTCAGGCTATCTTGCTTACATTTAGGTTTGGGCTATTTATTGTCCTTTTTTTTTTTTTTGTCATATTTGGGCTGAAAATTTTGAATTTGATGCTAAAATTGAATTAAATATTACCATTTAGATTTTCATCTGATTTTTTTTCTCAGTGGGAAATCTATTTTCTGTTCTGTTTACTCAAAAAATGTTGTCAGTGTACTTCTGAAACAAATGTAAACGATTTTTTTGAAGAAAGAAAAAATAATTTGTATGTAATGTTTGCTCTTCAGTATGGTGCATTTAGCTGAGTAAAATAAATATCTATAGAAAGCAGTTGTGTTGTGTCTGCCCTCATTACCATTGTGTTATTATTTTTTTTTATTCAAATAAAATCAGTTTATGTTCATTTCTAACTGAGTAGTTGTTTAGGAAAGTTTTTAATTTTGAAATCATAAAATCAAAACAGTGATACTTAGTTCAATTTTAACACCAAATTCAAAAATTTAGTCCAAATATGACAAAAGAAGTCCAGATGACAATAGCCTAAAAATAAGCAAGACAGACCTCACTGCCTTATTGAAATGCCTTGTATGTTATAAAGGAAGATCACTACATAATTTTGCAATTGAATGGCACAACAAAGAATTATGATGGTACTATGTTATTTACTAATTACCGTTTAGTATAAAACATGCTCAATGAAAAATTCTACGTTGTATTTCAATATTTGTAGAAGAATAAGAGAAATCTACCTCAATATGATATGTAGAACCTTCCATATAAACTCTCCAGAAATTAATTTCTAGAGAGTGTCATAAGGAAGGTTCAAATATACTAATTATTGTATATTCCATCATAAAAGTCAACTTGGCGTGCAAGTCTAGTTCTATTTTTTGCCTTGAAAATTCATGACTAATCATATATTTAGCATAAAGGCAACCCCTTTTACAGTAATTTTTAAAATTTTGCTTAGTGGTATATTACGTAAAATCTGCACTAAGAAATACAGATTTTAGTGACATGTATAAAAGTAGAGACAGTGGCATCTATAATTTTAGAGTTGCCACGGTGTTTACTTTTAATTAAATTATTTCTGCTTTTTCTTTTAAAAGAAAAAGAAAATCTTTTCTTTTAAAAGTTTACAATGTAACATTTTATTACACTACACAGCAAATTGCAAAGAAAGTGATAAGTGTATACGGTAAACCGTTATGTAGAAGGCCATGAAACAAAAACTTCCAGGCAGAGGTACCAATGTGACATTGTTCTTGTTACTACGTGTGCATAGGAGGCTTTGATTTATAACTGAGCCATCCTTGTTGCCTGTTTAATACTGTACTGCAAATTAGTTTCTCCATAAACAATGCCACTATACGATGGAAAAACATTTGCTACAAGAAATTGAAAATCTTTAAAATTTACTTTATCAAGAATTCAAAAATAAACCCAAAAACATAAACTGACAAATTACATGAACTGTTTACATCTCATGAATGAGGTGAACCAATTCTTAGGTTTTAAAAGATAAGCAATAATGTATATCTCTGTAACAATATGTGTTATATATTGTAAATATATTGGTATTAATTCATGACTTTCTAAAACTAAGCACATGCCTTTAACAGAGCCGTTATTGTACCTGAGTCATGAATGAAAAATTGCACCCTCCCCTAAAATATAAAAAAAAAAATAAATAAATAATTAAAAAAATGACTTATTTAAAATACATTTCTGGTACATGTTTTAATAAAAAATAAAAGAATGACAAAAATAAATAAAATAAAAACTGTTTAAAGTGATTTTAATTCTCATAAGCAGTATTTATTATAAATATATACTATGAACCAGAGCTGTAATGCTCAATATGTTCTACGTTGATATCAATATTTTTTAAATTATTTGTTACTCTAATGTAAGTTTTTCGTTTTAATTTCTGGAGAGTATCATGCGGACGTGTTCTACATACTATATTGAGGTAAACTTCTCTTATTATTTTACAAATTATTATAAATATATAACAGATTTATTTTTGCATCATTCATTTAAAAAATAATAACAATATTATTATAATACAGTGGAACTTGATTATAATGAGCATCAAGGGCAACAAAATTTCCTTGTTATAACCGTTACTCGCTATATCAGTGATAACAGAGATGTGGAAACCCCTGGGGCTGTTAAACAATAAACACTATATCAGTGATGAGTTAAATCTACCTCCTACTTTTTTTTAAATTCTCAATAACTTGATAAAAAGATAGATTCAAAAAAACAAAAGAAATATTAGAGAGAAAAAAATAATATAAGTATATGCCTACGTATTATTTGTATTAATGTGCTTGTATAAACTACAATACACTTAATATTAAACACAATTTATTTGTCTGTAATTTTAAAACCATACACTTAATACTAAACACAATTTATTTCTCTGTAATTAAAAAAAATTCTTTAATAATAAACAAGATTTCAATTAGTCTTTATTTATGAATCTTAAAATTTATGTTTGTTTTAAAGATTTCACTTTGATATTTTTTAAGTTTCCCCTTAAAACACTCACCGTGTTAAAAGTCTCATTACTTGCCTCAGTTCCTTCAAAAAAATTAACTCTGTCCATTGCACTTTGAGCTTGGGAGATTGTCGGCACTGATTTTGATTCACTTTCAATTGTCATCATATCATCACAGTCATCATCTTTACCATCATTGTTATCGTCTTTGTTGAGCACAGCATCTACAAAGTCACGCTCTGTAGGAAAACCACTAGTTAATAAGTTTCATCGACTCATACAAATTCGTCGATATTATCTATTAAAACCTACACCGTTGTTACATAGCAACCATTTAGATAATGGTAAGTTGTTTTCTTCGTTTCCATCTTCATGTACAATTGAAATTTCATTTGAATTTAACTTCGATTTCTTGAAGCAGTTTGATATGGTTGTCGAAGAAATGTTGCTCCATGCATCATTCAATAAATTTATAGCATCCAATATCAATATAGACTCGGCAAGTTTCTGTTTTCTTTGACTGATCAGATGTAGAACTAGAAATCTTTTATAAAATCCTTTCAGACTCTTGATTACACCTATGTCCATTGGTTGTAAAACTGATGTCTCATTGGAAAGCAGAAACAGTAGCTTAATGTTGGACAAATCTTGAATCTGGGGGATGTGCAGGACTGTTATCAACTAACAATAAAATATGTTTATTATTTTTGAATAGCTCCTTATTTACATATTCCCGAAAAATATCGAAGTCATCCAAGCTTTCTTGTTTGCAGTGTTATCCACAGGAAGTTTCCTTACGTTTTTGAAACACAGAGGTTTTTACAATTTTCCGTTAACAAACAGTTTTTCCGATAACAAACATTTTTATCAGTTCCTGTCGTATTTGCGCATGTGAACATTGTCAAGCGAGCCTTTGATTTTTTTCCACTAACAAATTTTTCCCCTTTGAATTTAAATATATTGTCGGGTGTCAAATTATAAAAAGTCCTGTTTCGTCAGTGTTGTAGTAGTAGTAGTAATAATAGAGGCATGTGATGCAATGAAAGAAAGCAAGCATATGAGCTTATGTAGCATTGGCCAAAAAAAAAAAAAAAAATTTTTGCACAATCATTCCCTCTAAAAGTTTTTCCAGTTCCTCCTTGAATTTATTTAAGCTATCAACTTCCACAATGACAGATGAAAGTTTGTTCCAACAATTAGCATTAGTAGAGGCATATGATGCAAGAAAGCGAGCTTATGCAGCATCAGCCAAAAAAAAAAAAAAAAAAAAAAATTAACCACCTACTGGCTAAAGGCAAATTTCCGTACATCTATTCTACACCTGTCTTTTTTCCTCGGTTTGAATTTATGCACCCTCAGGTTCGTAAACTGAGCAAGCAGAAGAATCCCATCAAAATTCAGCACGCTCAACCCATTCTAGGCCTTATACACCTCGCAGGTGCTTAGTCTGCAGCCGCTGCAATTTGCAGAACATAAGCCTTTCTTGATAACAGAACCTCTTCATTCCCCTCACCAATCTTGTTGCCCTTCTCTGTACACACTCAAGCAACTTTACATCCTTCCTAAAATGAGGCCTCCAGACCTGTATGCAGTACTCAAGGTGGGACCTGACCATTGCCTTATAAAAAGGGATAATCACCTCCTTTTTCCCTGCTAGCAAAATTCCTGTATATAATTGACAATACCCCATGACCTGCTTTGGCAGCCTGTCTGCATTGCTCAGAAAACTTCATATATGACTGCTCAATCACTCTCAGGTCTTTTTCATTTTCTACCATCCTAAATGTAGTACCACACAGTTGGTACATTCCTCTGGGGTTACTTCTACCCATATACAGTATTTTGCATTTGTCAATGTTAAACTTCAGTTGCCACTTCTCAGCCCATCTGCAAAACTTTCTAGATCCTGTTGCATTAGCACAACTGCTGTAGATGTCTTCTGATTGAAATCTTTCCTGATTTCTGCCCAAACACAGTCGATCCATTCATTTGCCATTATTGGATCTGCAGATCGAGATTCTCTGCTAATTTTTGCATAAACGATGTTATGTCAGTTTTTAAATCGATTCAGCCAACCGTTGTTAAACTCAAAATTGTCGCATCCAAATCGTTTAGCAAATTTGTTTAGCAAATTTTTCTGCTTGAATCTTCAAGATCAGACTATCTATTTAAAATATAGCACTCCTTTGTGTGGCAAACCATTGAAGCAATGCTTCATCAATGTTTGTAACCTCACACTTTCTAAATTTTTTTTTTTTTTTTGGCTATATTCTTTTCCAGTGCCGATATGTAAACATCTTAATTCTTCCACAATGTTTTTCAGGGAATGAATGCCAGAGGTGAATTAAACTCTGGCAGTGAGCTAGGTGATTTTGTAATAACTGAGAGGAAAAGTGGAGGAGAAATTGGTGAAGATAAAAATAAAAAAAAGTCACCCTGGTTGGATGGGATCTATCGAGTTATATTAAAGGAGGCAGCAAAGTAAGTAAGCAAACCCTTAGCCATAATTATGAGAGCTTCCTTGGACTCGGGGGAAGTACCCATGGACTGGAGATGTGCAAATGTGACCCCAATTCACAAAGGAGGATCAAAGGGCAACACAAGTAATTATAGACCTTTTAGTTTAACTTCTGTTCCAGGAAAATTAATGGAGGTACTGGTTAAAGTAGCACTGCAGGATCATCTAGGCAAGATTTCAGTTATAGCTCGGACACAGCATGGTTTTGTTAAGGGGAAGTCTTGTCTGACCAATTTGATTGGATACCATGATGTGGTCACAAAGGAACTGGATGCAGGGAATAACTTTGATATCATATATTTGGATCTTGAAATGTGGAATGTAAGAGGATTGTCATATAAAGAACTTGAATTATTACAGGAAATAAGCAATAGACAACTTGATATCACAATTATAACAGAAATAAAGGTAAAGACTAAAGGAAGTAGAGACTATGGTAGTCATATAATGATTTACTCAGGAAAATTAAAAAATTAAAAAGCATCCTCTGGAGTTGCAGTATTGGTAAAACAGGAATTACAAAAACACCGTATGCCTGGATCTCAGATCAAATTCACACTCACATTAAGAACCAGAAGAAATCATATGTCTATTATAGGTGTTTATGCTCTATGTGAAAAACACTGGAGAATCAAAAGCACTTTATCAAGAATGACAAAAAACAATTGACGAAATCAATAAAAATAACTATATGGTAATTATGGGTGATCTAAATGCTAGAATAGGCAGTAATCCTTTAACAGACTGCACTGGAAAATATGGAGAACAAACCTGTAAAGAAAATGGAAAATGTCTGAAAGATTTTTGTGTATATAATAATCTTTGAATTACTAATACATATTTTAACATAAAGATATCCACAAATACACATGGACAGCGAGAAGCACCAAATCAATTATAGATTATATAATAATAAACCAGAAATTGAAGTCATACACCACAGATACGAGAGTGTATAGACATAGCGAAATAAATACTGATCATATGTTACTGATATAGCTAATGATAATAAGTAATTTAAGACTTCCATATAAATTATTATTATTATTAGCTATATGGTGCAAGGAAGCCTGAAGCTTATGCTGCACCAACCAAAAAAAATTCCCTAAGAGAGAGAGAGAGAGAGAGAGAGAGTCAAAAGTAGAAGGGAATCACCAAGAAAGAGAAGAATGATTGATATCCAGCTCAGGACCCTGGCTGTGCCAAGCCCATACTCACCAGATGTAAGCCCCTGAGGCTGAATATATAAGACCAAAAATACCAGTGCCACAAGAAATCAATTCTTCTAAATATAAAATACATCTTTTAAATGAAGAAAGCATCCAAAATTTATATGTAACTAGAATAAATAAATACCTGCAATGATGAGGAGAAATAGAAGTAAATGAAAAAACATAAAAGAAACTATACTACTGGCAGCTTCTAAAAGTTTAGGTATAAAGAAAAAGAAAAGTAAAAATTGGATTCATACTTGGAACCATTAAATAAAAGATGTGATTGAAAATAAGAAAGAAGCTTATATTACAAACAAAGAAACTAGAAGATGAAATATAGTATAAAAGATGAGCAGTAATTACTACAAGATTGGTTAGGAAAACAAAATGACAGGATTGAGAGAAATTTATCAAGTCCTTAGAGAGAGAGAGATTTTAGAGGATATCAAGGATATGGTTTAAAAGTAGTAGTAGTGTCATGTGATACAAGAAAGCAAGCGTATGAGCTTATGCAACATCAGCCAAAAAAAAAACCTACAAAACAATCCCCTCTAAATATTTGTCCAGTCCCTCTTTAAATTTATTTAAATTATCAACTTCCAGAATGACAGATGGAAATTTGTTCCAGCAATTAACCACCCGCTGGCTAAAGGCAAATTTCCACACATCTATTCTACATCTGTCCTTCCTAAATTTCAATTTATGCCCCCTTAGGTTCGTAATCTGAACAAGAGGAAGAATCCCATCAGAATTCAGCGTGCTCAACCCATTCAAGGTCTTATACACCTCAATCAGATCACCTCGCAGGTGCCTGGTCTCCAGCTGCTGCAATTTACAGAACTTAAGCCTCTCCTGATAAGAGGATCCCTTCATTCCCCTCACCAATCTTGTTGCCCTTCTCTGTACATGCTCAAGCAAATCTACATCCTTCCTAAAATGAGGCCTCCAGACCTGCACACAGTACTCAAGGCGTGGCCTGACCATTGCCTTATACAGAGGGACAATCACCTCCTTTTCCCTTCTAACAAAATTCCTGTATATCATTGACAACACCCCACGACCTGCCCTGGCAGCCTGTCTGCATTGCTTAGAAAACTTCATATCTGACTGCACAATTACTCCCAGGTCTTTTTCATTTTCTACCTCCTTAAATGTAAGGACCCAACTGTATGGTACATTATGTTTAATGTACCATACAGTTGGTACATTTCTCTGGGGTTACTTCTACCCATATGCAGTACTTTGCATTTTTCAATATTAAACTTCAGTTGCCACTTCTCAGCCCATCTGCCCAAATTTTCTAGATCCTGCTGCAGTAACACACTGCCATTACTGTCATTAACAACCCTGCCAACCTTTGTATCATCTACAAACTTTGATACTAAGCCTGATATACCTTCATCAATATCATTGATAAATATACAACACAACAGTGGACCCAACACCGAACCCTGTGGGACTCCACTAATAACATTAGTCCACGAAGAGCAGCGCCCATTGATTACCACTCTGTCTTCTCCCACTCAACCATCCTTTTATCCATTGTAGCAACTTACCCTTAATACCATTCTGCTCCAATTTGTACAGTAGTCTTCCATGCGAAACAGTGTCAAAACTTTCCTGAAATCCAAGTATATGATATCAAAATTATTTTTTGCATCCAGTTCCTTTGTAACCACATCATAATAACCAATCAAATTTGTCAGACAAGACTTTCCCTTAACAAACCCATGCTGTGTCTGAATTATTGCTGCAGTCTTGTCTAGATGATCCTGCAATGCATCTTTAATCAGTGACTCCATTATTTTACCCGGAACAGAAGTTAAACTAACTGGTCTGTAATTACTCGTATCACCCTTTGATCCCCCATTGTGAATTCGGGACACATTTGCACATCTCCAGTCCGTGGGTACCTCCCCTGAGTCCAAGGATGCTCTCATAATTATGGCTAAGGGTTTGCTTACTTCCTTTGTCATCTTCTTTAATACAACTGGATAGATCCGATCCACTCCAGGTGCCTTTCTTATGTTTAACTGCAACAATTTCTCCTCCAATTTGTTGTCAGTTATTACAAAATCATTAAGTACCCTGTTACAATTTGACAACCTTGTGGAATTTTCAAACCTTAATAACTCCTCATGTGTGAATGTAGATGCAAAATACTCATTCAGTTTCTTTGCTATCTGAGCAGGATCATCAACAGTTGAACCATCGATGTCAAGTGGACCAAGCAGATTCATCCCCTTCCTTTTAGAGTTTATATAAGTAAAGAAATCCTTGCTGTTTTTCTTAGCATCCTTTGCCAAAAATTTCTCGTAATCTGCCTTCGCCTGCCTAACCTCCTTTGTGACTTGATTACAGACTAGCTTATATATATCATGGGCTTCTGTGTTGCCTGATAATTTATATGCATCCCATGCATTTTTCTTCTCTGCCACGAATCTCATTAGTTCATTTGACAACCATTTAGGCCTAAACCTTGAACAATATTTCTTAGTTGGTATGTAAAGCCTAGTAGCTTCCAAGATAAGTTCTTTGAATGCTTCCCATTTTGAATTTGCTGTTGGTAACATCATCAGTTGGTCCCACTGTATAGAATTTAAAAACTGTCTGAGACCACTATAGTCACCTTTATGGAAGCAAAAACCGCTTCCTTTACCCCTTATGGTAATTATATCTTTAAGTAAATTCCACATCAGTACACTGTGATCACTGCCACCTAATGGTTCCTTTATCTGCAAATTCTTAATACACGAATAATCACTGCTGGTAATCAAGAGTATTACCCTCTCTGCTTGCCTCTCGAACATGCTACTGCAGAAAACAATCATCCAATAAATCCAAAAAAGTCTTACTAGTGTGCGAGTGACCAACCCATAAGTTCCAGTCTATATCTGGGAAGTTAAAATCCCCCATTATAAGACATTCTGATTTACTAGCTCACTCTATTTCTCTGTACAATGTTCATTGTAATCATTCGAGTCATTAAGCCTATAACACACTCCTACTCTTATTTCCTGTATAGCATTGACAACACTCCATGACCTGCCCTGGCAGCTTGTCTGCATTGCTCAGAAAACTTCATATCTGACTGCACAATTACTCCCAGGTCTTTTTCTTTTTCTACCTCCTTAAGTGTATTGGTATGTTTCTCTGGGGTTACTTCTACCCATAAGTGTTCAATAAACTCAAATTGGACACTAAGGATAATCTTAAAATAAATTAAACTATGATGAAAGAATGGAAAGCACATTATTACAAACTTTGGAACAATGAAATGCTCACAGAAATAAGTAATAATCAATTAGATAAATCACCAATAATACACTCACCAAAGAACTATACATAGAATCAATTTTAAAAGAAGAATTTGAATTAGAATTAATAAAAGCCAGAAACAGGAAAAGTCCAAGCATAGATGGAATTAGTATTGAGTTAATTAAATTTGGAGGTGAAAAGTTAAAGAGGAGAGTACTGAAACTTCTTAATACAGTATGGAAAAAAAGTGAACTTCCTAATGAATGGAAAACAGGAATGGTAATAAATTTACATAAGGGATCTAAAGAACTTTGTGAAAACTATAGAGGTATAATACTTCTATGCAGTACATACAAAATTTATACAAACATCTTAAAAAAACAAACTTCTAAAATGTGTGAAAAATATTTTAATTGAAGAACAATCAGGTTTTTGGAAAGGCAAAGATGTACTGATCCCGTCTTTATTTTACAACCAACAATTAACAGGAGAAAAGAATTTTACTGGCCAACCTTCCTACTCTTTGTCGATTATAAGTAAGCATATGACAGAATCCACCGGCCAACTCTAGGAAATTTTAAAATTTTATGGTGTAAATTCAATTATTATCAGCAATTAAGGCTTTATATGATAATAGAGATGTAATAGGACAATTAAACAATTTTAAATTTTCAAACAGAATTAAAACAACTAAAGGACTATGTATATAAAGTGCTTAGCATCATAATACACAGCCATTTCTGAATAACCAGAAAATTTTTAAGGTGGCATCGTTTTAGGTTATATCTCATATTGTGAATACCTTCACAACGAGTTGCCATGATATTGCACTACTTCGAATAAGTAACGCTTCACCTAAGGAGAAGACTAATGTTACTTATTCTCAGATAGGTACCACCACCCAGACAGCACTGTTTCAGGGCTATTTGGCCCTTCTTCAGTGAGTGGGTAAGTACCCAAGTGATGCAATGATGGCAAAAACAGTTATGAAGTATAACTCCACAATATGAGAGATGCCTGATGGTGTATGATGTATTTAGACTAAGGCGCATTTAGGGCTAGAGCCTCAAGCTGCGAACAAATTTAGACTATGTATATAAAGTGCTTAGCATCATAATACACAGCCATTTCTGAATAACCAGAAAATTTTTAAGGTGGCATCGTTTTAGGTTATATCTCATATTGTGAATACCTTCACAACGAGTTGCCATGATATTGCACTACTTCGAATAAGTAACGCTTCACCTAAGGAGAAGACTAATGTTACTTATTCTCAGATAGGTACCACCACCCAGACAGCACTGTTTCAGGGCTATTTGGCCCTTCTTCAGTGAGTGGGTAGGTACCCAAGTGATGCAATGATGGCAAAAACAGTTATGAAGTATAACTCCACAATATGAGAGATGCCTGATGGTGTATGATGTATTTAGACTAAGGCGCATTTAGGGCTAGAGCCTCAAGCTGCGAACAAATTTAGACTGTTTTTGCCATCATTGCATCACTTGGGTACCTACCCACTCACTGAAGAAGGGCCAAATAGCCCTGAATCAGTGCTGTCTGGGTGGTGGTACCTATCTGAGAATAAGTAACATTAGTCTTCTCCTTAGGTGAAGCGTTACTTATTCGAAGTAGTGCAATATCATGGCAACTCGTTGTGAAGGTATTCACAATATGAGATATAACCTAAAACGATGCCACCTTAAAAATTTTCTGGTTATTCAGAAATGGCTGTGTATTATGATGCTAAGCACTTTATATACATAGTCTAAATTTGTTCGCAGCTTGAGGCTCTAGCCCTAAATGCGCCTTAGTCTAAACAACTAAAGGATTATGACAAGGGTGTGAACTCTCTCCTTTATTGTTTAATCTGTGTGCCAATAAGGTAACAGAAGACCGGGCAAAATTACACACTAACGGGAACCCAATTTCAGCACAAAAGTCTCAACTCCACTATGTGCTGATGACCAAGTTATTTTAGCTGAATCTGAGACAATTACAAAAAGTAGCTCACAATCTTTTCAAAATTAATTCATTATTTGGTATGGAGATATCAATCCAAAAAACCAATACTATGGCCATGCAAGAAAAGGAATTATTATGAGCAAAAATAGTAATTAATGGCCCTATAATAGAATAAGTAAAAACATTTAAATACCTCAGCAATACGATATCAGATTTAGGAAATGCAGATATGGGGAATAAAATAATAAATTTCAACAAAATGAATGGTATTATTAGAAGAAATTTTGGTAAATATATGTCAAGAGATATACAACTATGACTTCATAAAATAATCTCAAAGCCAGCCTTAATGTTTGGCTTCAAAACTTGGATCTTGAAGAAAAAAGATGAAAGAAGGTTGGAGACACTATCCCCAGGGGCTCACATCTGGTGAGTATGGGCTTGTTACACCTAGAGTCCTGAACTGGATATCATCATTCTTCTGTTTCTTAGTGATTCTCTTCTACTTCTCTCTCTCTCAGGGTAATTAAAAATTTTTTTTTTTGGCTGGTGCAACATAAGCCACAGGCTTTCTTGCACCATATGGCTAATAATAATAAAATGAGATTTCTTAGGCTGCTTGCAGGGCACTTGTTAAGAGACTATATCCCAAACCACACCATTAGAGAACGTTTTGGCATCAGCAATATGGTGGAAGATATTAAAAGATACAGAACACAGTGGAGGGAACACGTAATAAGGATGACTGACTAAAGCCTACCTAAGAAGGCTTTGTTTTATAGGCAACATGGATGGAGGAGTGTTGGAAGACCCGAGAAAAGATGGACAGACCAATTCGAGTCTCAGAATGGACCTTAACAGTCCAATCCCTGTTTGGAGAAGAAGAATCCGGTTTAATAAATAATTTTAAAAGCAAAGCAGTGGTGATGTGTTTCCTTTGCAAGCTATCTCCATCCTGTGTTAAACTATGCCTTCCACAATAAACATACATCACAAAATGTTTTAGTGAGAAATAAGACAGGACCACGTTTCAGAATAATTAAAGTTAACTAGGTTTTTTGCCCCTCCTCAGGATAACCTGGAGCTGGGCATATACCTTGTGCTGCTAGTATAATGTCTACTTTGATTTCAAAATACTATGGACTATGAAACATTAAAATTTTGTTTGGTGTTTAACAGATGGCAACTGAGCAAAACATCTATCTTCCTTCTGAGCTACTCCCACTGGCATCTGTGAGATGCCAGTAACAGGTGTCTAATCTTGTCATAGAGCTTTAGTTTCATCAGTTAAAGGTGAACAACTAACAAAAATACAGTTATTCATGTTGTATCTGCCAGATGCCATGCCAGAATTTGTGTTTCAGTCCAGGGGATGACTGAAAAGTTTTTAAAAATATAAAACTTTTATTATTATTTTTTCTTTTGTTTATTTTCATTTGATATTTTTTAATTAAGTTTAGCAGATCATAATTAACAGATAATTTGAATTCAGTAAAAAAAGCTAAAAATTAATTTTTTTTAATAAAAAGGGGTGTCTCACAGATGTCACGTGAGTACCTTTGTTAAATTGAGGGTGTGAGTGATGGAAGGTTAAGGAACTGATTACAAATATTCAAGAAGTTGTAACTATTTGTGCAAATCAGGATTTATCAAACTGTCAAGTGTTATGTAACCTGTAAACTCAATCGAGTGTTATCATCAGCAAACCTAGGATAGGATACACAGAAACAGTAACTGATACTTCCAGACTTCCCTAGTTATAAAGTGTATCAAAAATATTAATGCACTATTATATTCATTTTGAAATGACATAATGTAACATACTGCTAAGAACAGTTATATGCTTTGATACACCAGTTGAATAAGAGAACCTAACCTAGTGGCATCACTTATGTTTGATTAGGATATTTAGCTGAACTTAAAGCCTATTAATTATTAGTATTGGCTATATGGTACAAGAAGGCCACAGGCTTTTGCTACACCAACCAAAAAAAAATATGTTTGCCCTCTTCCCTTAGATGCTCATCCAACAAGCTTTTGAATTTCCTCCAACCTGTCTGCCTCAACTACTCATGGAGGCAACTTATTCCAGTGATTAACAGCTGACTGGCTAAAGGAAAACTTTCAACAATCCATTCTGTAATTCTTTCCTCTTATTTTGAATTTATTTATTACTACCTTGAAAATTTTACCATCCACTCTTAGACCTGTATACACCAAAAACATATTCCCCTCTAAGTAACCAAGCTTTGTAGTCCACACATTCAAAGTCTTTCTTACGTAGGTACCTGTTGGCCTAACCTCACCAGGTACATTTCTTGTCTTTGGACCTTTTTAAGAAGCTCAATTATCTATTTTTATGTGTGGCCACCTAGAAATGGACACAGTATTTCAAGCATGGTCTCATAATTGCCTTATGCAGTGAAATAATGACTTTCCTAGCACTACAAGCAATTGTTCACTAAATCATCATTGGGACACCATGGGTCCACTTTGATGCTTATCTGCACTGCACAAAGAATTTTGTCTGGTGTACTGTAACCCCCCATCCCCTTTTTTCGTCTATTCCTATTATTATGATCCCTTCCAAGTGTAAAACCTTCAATTCTTCAGCATTAACCACTCTTTCAGTCTTCATCATCTGCAAATTTTGCATCACTATTAAATAAGAAAATCAGAAACAGGAGAAGTCCAAGCATTTATTCCCATGGGAAACACTTCTTACCCTAGCCCATTCTAAACAACCACTGATGGATTACAGAATAACCATCTGTAATCTATCTAAGAATCTTAGATATGATCCCAACCTCTCATGTAAGATCAAGTCAAATGCTTTGCTAAAATCCAAATAATGTCATTAGTTATTTCCTCCATCCAACCCATGAGTGACACTGACAAATTTATCAGGCTAGTTAAATGAGATTTTTTCTTTACAAAACCATTCCTTTCTAGATGATTGTGTACTGTACTCTTAATCACTACTTCCATGATTTTTCCTAGTACTGAAATCAAACTAGCTTCACTTCTTTCAACCACCTTAATGGATTGACAACAGTCCGATGTAATGCATAATCTTTCACATAGATTTATCTGTTCTGATTTTTTTAATAACCTTAAGTTATCTATGATTTTAAAATTTATAAATAATTCTTTGCCTAACATGGATATATATATAAAACGGAACTACTGCCCAAGAAGTGGTAACAGCACTTTATCTTTAATTTTGATAGCACTGGATGAAATCTCTCCACTGTTGTCCCCCATTTTCTTGTTGATTTAACAATAAACTAATTTGCATATAATCGATTATGACTATCAGTTATGCCTACAGACCTTTAATCTATAGACTAAATTATAAGTATCATTATACTGATACACTTATAATTAACATCAATGGTTAAAATGTTTCCTTGCCATTTCCTTTAAAATAACTGGGTATATTGATTCATTCTACATTGATGCAATGTAGAATGAATAAGAATGAAAGACGGAATGAACAGGCTGAGCACTGAGTGAAAGAATGAAATAGGAATTATGGTAAAAGGGAATAAATGTCAGTTTTGGTGAAAGAGTGACCCAGCATGAGGGAAAGAGAGAGTGAATGAGTGTTGTGGTGAATGGGAATGAGTGGAAGAGCAAAAGTAATTGGCCAAAAGAATACAAAGTTAATAATAACTTATATTACTTTATACACTGTGCTGCCACTTTATTAGGTTACACCTACCTATTAGCGTGTGAACCTCCAAAACAGTCAGAATTCATCTAGGTATGGATTGAACAAGATGCTGAAAATATTGTGCATGAATGGAGTACAATGCAGACATGAGTGTGTCACGCAGTTCCTTGAGATTCGACAAAGGTGTAGGCTTGCAGCAAACAGCCCTTTCCAACTCATCCCAAAGATTTTCAATAGGATTGAGATCCACAGACTGAGCGGGCCCCTGCAGCAAAGAAAAGTCATTGTCACGTACCTGGAACCATTCCATAGTGATTTGGGCTTTGTGCACTGGTGCATTATCTTGCCTGAAGTAACAATCTAACTGAGGATAAACTGTCAATGTGGAACAGATGCACTTGGTCGGCAACGATGTTTAGGTATGATGTGGCACAGATGTGAATTTGTGGGTATCAATGGACCCAATGTGTGCCAAGAAAACATTCCCCACACCATAACACTTCCCCCATCACTTTGCACAGTAGTCGTCAGACATGATGGGTCCAGGGATTCATGTTGTTTTTGCCAAATTCTGAGCCTTCCATCAACATGATGCACCAGGAACTTGGACTCGTCAGACCAAGCAACTGTTTTCCAATCCTTGATAGTCCAGTGCTGGTGATGCCTACAGGAGGTGTGCTTTCTTGTTCTTCATTGATAACAAAGGTACGTGATGTGGCCGTCGGCTGTTGTAGCCTATTCACACTGAAGTGCGACTAGTGGTCTGTTGCGATATTTTGTTCTGCACACCAATGTTGTATTCTGACATGATGTGCGACATTGTGGCCCGTCTGTTTGCTTGCACAATTCTAGCCATCCTCCTCTGACCTCTCTCTCTCATCAATAAGTGATTTTCTTCCACAGGAGTGCCATTGAGAGGATGTTTTCTGTTCGTTGCACCATTCTCGATATGCCCTTGAAACTGTGGTGCGTGAAAAGTTCAGGAGAACTGCTGTTTCAGAGATGCTTTGTCCAGCACATCTTGCGCCTACTACCATGCCATGTTCAAAGTCTATTAGATCACTCCTTTTTCTCATTCTTGCTATGGCTTGTACGCTTAACTGATACTAGAAAGGTTGTTCTGCTGCATTTATATCCACAACTGTGGTCATGTGACTTGCAAAGTTGTGGGATAAACCATTTGTGTGCACAGCAGGGGTCTACCTAATAAAGTGGCAGCACAGTGTATATACTACCAACACAAACATTATCACTGCATTCTCCCCTGGCCTACAAAAAACTTGCGGCTAGGCCTGCACCACAACTGAAGAATAACTTGAGGTTCCCAGAGAGTGCACAGTACTCTCTGGGCACCAAAATATTCTTTTAAAGCAAGATTTGAATAAATGAAATGAAAGCCAGAAGAATGAATGAGAGTGTAAGTGTGTGAGAAAAAGAACACAAACCATAAATGTTACATTAAGTACACACTAAGCTTAGTTTTAATCTTTCATATTCTTATTTAGCTTAACTATTACGCATTAGTATTTAAATTTACATTACACACCTCTGCATTCCCCCTGGTGGGTGAGAAAAAGATGATGAGTAAATGGAAAAAAATATAAAGAAAAAATATTAAAAATAGAATGCAAGTAGAGTGAGAATGCAGATTATGAATGAAGTAAATGTCTCTCCCACCCCCAGTGGAATTGGGGGAGATTACTCTCCCCACTGCAAGCTATATTCTACCAACAGGGCAGGATAGGCAGTTTGACCATCCTACTGGATTCAACACTAACATGGACCTGAAAACGATCACTGACGAAGACATAATGCAGCTGCACTGCCGACAAGCCATTTGGTGATCTGAACTGGGTACTGAAACCTGGTTCCCTTTAAAACCCCATTCCCAGGCGGGAGGAGACAGGTCTCTGTCTGGTAGTGGCAAACAATGCAAGAAATATTCTTTTCATGGCTGGTGTGAAAGTATATTAAGAACTGGAAATTGGTGAAATAATGATTACTTAAACCTCTGTTGAGTGTAATCTGCCTTTAATTTCTTAAAGAATTACAGATTATTCACAGACATTTCATGGAAGTACATACTACTTCTTGTACCACTTCTTCAATGCGGTACAGGAGAAGAAGAGGCACAGAAGCACCACAAAACACCTGAGAATAATCTGTAATTATTTAAGAAATTAAAGGCAGATTACACTCAACACAGGTTTAAGTGCTCGTTATTTCACTAATTTCCAACACAAGAAAGCCAGCTTATAAGAGCATCAGCAAAAAAAGAAAAAGAAAAAAGCACACATTCCCCATTTTACCCCCTCCCCTCTAATAAGTTGTCTAATTCTTCCCTGAATTTATTCAAATTACTCACTTCTATAACCCCAGATGGAAGATTGTTCCAAAAATCAACCTCCTGCTAGCTGAAAATTTGGAATACTGTGTTTAAGTATGGAAACCTCATCAAAAAGACTGAGTTTCTTGAAAGGGTATAAAAACAGTATGGACGGTGGATTTTTGGCTGCTGTAAAGGGATAAGTATTTTTTAATTTTTAACGTATTCTTCGTTATTTAACATAGTACATTGTGTTTTACGGAGACATTAAATAGGTTTAGTAGCGTTAGTAAGCTTCTTATTTTGAGTTTTTGGATTTTTGGAAGTTACGACTCCCCGTGTTGGCGCCAATATTGTTGAACTAGCCGCCATACTGTAGTCGATAAGAAATAGCTTAACGTATATATATCTCGAACTGATAGCGAAAGGTATAAAGTAAAACTAGATAGTGTAATACGAAGCACTGTATTAGGAATTTGTTAGCTTATTATATTATTATCAATTAATTAAAAATATTATTAATCTTATTAAATTCATTGTTAATTAAATTGTATTTAAATGGAAATCATGACCCAGACTAGAGCTGTGAAGCAAAGATCACAGACTAGCAAGAGTGCTGTGGCTCGGGGGAGAAACAAAGGAAGTGATTCTCCAACGCATCACAGTCTCAAAAAAATGCCCAAAATGTGAAATGTTTGCTGACATTTCTAAAACAGGACATGATCTAACCAAGGAGGATGCCTTTGTGTACTAGGTGTCTGGAGTGTCAAGAAATTGGGTGCAAACTCAGCATTCTGATGGGCATCTATGAGAGATTGAGGTGTAGGGTAAATGCCCTCGAATAAATTAATATGAGGGACCCATCAGGCTCTCAGCTGCCCAGCTCAATGACAGAGCTCACTCCCTTGCATCAGGCAACACAGAGGCAATCTCCAAGGCAGAATGTGCTGGTCCCAAAGGAACTAGTTATTGTTGGTGACTCTATTGTCAGGGAGATGGGGAATATACTATGTAAGAAGGATAGGTGGAACAGGACCAGGGTATGTCTGCCAGGGACAAAGGTTGATGACATTGTAGAGCAGATATCATCTTTTCAGGGCACAAAAGGTGATATTCTTGTACACATTGGAACTAATGACATTAAGAATAAGAGATCTGCAGATTTACTCAAAAAGTACAGGTCAATGTTGAAAAAAAATTGTGAGTTAGGGTTGAATGTGAAAGTGTCTGCAATTCTGCCCACACACACATGATAGGAGAGAGTATATGATGACAGCTTTGTAATCAATTCGGCCTTGGAAAGATTGTGCAAGGCTCAAGGGAGAGAGTTTATTTCAGCCTGGTCTGTGCTTGTTGACAGAAGAGACTGCTTCTACAGGGATGGGATACACTTAAATAGAAAGGGTACAAGAATATTTGCTGATGCTATCGAGGCAGTGTTAGGTGGGTCGGAAAACTGCTAGTGTGGGGGGATACACAAACTAAAAGGTTAACAGTGGCTGCAGGCAGAGGCAAAAAAGTGATTCTTGCACTGGTTCTATCAGAATGGGCAGCAGACTGAAAAGCAAGGTAATGGAGATTTCCAGGACTGCTGGGAGTCATAGTGGAACAAGTAAATACATGGGCTGTGTTATGGTGGCTAGGAGCAGGAACAGATGCATGTATACTTGCATGTACACCAATGCTAGGAGTATAGTTAATAAATTTGATGAGCTTGAAGTGCTAGTCAAGACATCAAAGGCAGAGCTCAAAGGCAGATATTGTTGGGATATCAGAGACGTGGTGTCACACAGATATAGGCAGTGCAGAGTTGGAATTTGGTGAGTACAATGTGTATAGGAAGGATAGACAGGATAGGAAGGGAGGAGGGGTTATGCTGTTAGTTAAGAAACAAATAAAATCTAAGAAAATGCATCCAACTGATGTTGGTGGACAATGCAGTGTTGAGTCTGTTTAGTGTGAAATAAGCATTGGGAAAGGAAAAATGAGAGTAGGTGTGGGTTATAGACCTAATGAATCTGATGAGTATAATGAGCAATTGTGCAGAGAAATAGAGTGGGCCAGTAAATCAGAATGTCTTATAATGGGAGATTTTAACTTTCCAGATATTGACTGGAACTTGTGGTCACTCACACACTAGAAAGACTTTTGTGGATTTATTGGATGACTGTTTTCTACAGCAACATGTTCGAGAGGCAACCAGAGGGGGTAATACTCTTGATCTGATTATCAGTAGTGATTCTTCATGCATTAAGAATCTGCAGATAAGGGAACCACTGGGTGACAGTGATCACAATGTATTGATGTGGGAATTATTTAAAGATGTAACTACCATCAAGGCTAAAGGGAAGGGCTTTTGCTTTCGTAAAGGTGACTACAGAGGTCTCAGACAGTTTTTAAATTCTGTACAGTGGGATCAACCGATGATGTTATCAACAATGAATTCCAAATGTGAAGCCTTCAGGGACTTAATTTTGGAGGCTACTAGGCTTTTCATTCCAACTAAGAAATACTATTCAAGGTTTAGGCCTAAATGGATGCCAGATGAATTAATGAGGCTAGTGGCAGAGAAGAAGAATGTATGGGATGCATATAAAAGTATCAGGCGAAACAGAAGCCTATGGCAGGTATAAACTAGTCAGAAATGAGGTTAGGCAGGCAAAGGCCGATTATGAGAAATCTTTGGCAAAGGATGCAAAGAAAAACAGCAAGGAGTTCTTTATTTATGTCAACTCTAGAAGGAAAGGGATGAATCAGATTGCACCACTTAACATAGATGGGTTGACTATTGATGATCATGCTAGGGTAGCTGATAAACTGAATGAGTATTTTGCATCTACATTCACACATGAGGAGTTATTCAATGAGGGGAGTGCCAGACGTTTATCAAATGCTAACAGGGAGCTAAGTGATTTTGTAATAACTGAGAGCAAAGTGGAGGAGAAATTGTTGAAGTTAAACATAAGGAAGGCACCTGGGGTAGACGGGAACTATCCAGTTATATTAAAGGAGGCAGCAAAGGAAGTAAGCACACCTTTAGCCATAATTATGACAGTTTCCTTAGACTCAGGGTACTGCATATGGGTAGCAATAACCAAATGTATCACCAATTCACAAAGGAGGTTAAAAAGGTGACATAAGTAACTACAGACTTGTTAGTTTAACTTGTGTTCCGGGGAAAATAATGGAATCACTGGTTAAAGAAGCATTGCAGGATCATCTAGACAAGACTGCAGTAATAGTTAAGACACAGCATGGGTTTGTCAAAGGGGGGGGGGTCTTGTCTGACCAATTTGATTGGTTACTATGATGTGGTCACAAAGGAACTGAATGCCAAAAATAATTTTGATATCATATAGTTGGATTTCAGGAAAGCTTTTAATAGTGTTGCACATGGAAGACTGCTGTACAAATTGGAGAGGTATGGCATCAAGGGTAAGTTGCGACAATGGTTAAAGGGATGGTTGAGTGGGAGACAACAGAGAGTGGTAATCAATGGACACTGCTCTTCGTGGACAAATGTTATAAGTGGAGTTCCCCAGGATTCGGTGTTGGGCCCATTGTTGTTTTGTATATTTATCAATGATATTGATGAAGGTATATCAGGTTTAATGTCCAAATTTGCAGATGATACAAAGGTTGGCAGGGTTGTTATTGACAGTATGCTATTCCAAATGGATCTAGATAAGTTGGGAAAATGGGTTGAGAAGTGGCAACTGGAATTTAACATTGACAAATACAAAGTACTGCATATGGGTAGCAATAACCAAAGCGAAACTGGGTGGTACTACACTCAGGGAAGTGGAAAGTGAAAAAGATCTGGTGGTAATTGTGCAGCCAAATATGAAGTTCGCTGACAGTGCAGATGGGCTACCGGGGAAGGTCATGGAGTCTTGTCAATGAAATATAGGAATTTTGCTAGCAGGGACAGGGATGTGATAATCCTGTTATACAAGGCAGTGGTCAGACCACAACTACAGTACTGTGTACAGGTCTGGAGGCCTCATTTTATTAAGGATGTAGAGTTGCTAGAACGAGTACAAAGAAGGGCAACAAGATTGGTGAGGAGAACAAAGGGGTACTCTTAACAAGAAAGGCTTAAATTCTGCAAATTGCAGCGCCTGGAGAGGAGGCATCTCAATCGCATCACTTCACAGGCCTGCAAAGACATGTGATTGAGATGTGTAAGGCCTTGAATGGGTTGAGCAAGCTGAATGCTAATGGAATTCTTAGTCTTGCTCAGACTAAGAACCTGAGGGGGCACAGTTTCAAATTGAGGAAAGATAGTTGTCGAATAGATGTGCGGAAATTTGCCTTTAGCCAGCGGGTAGTTGAATGGTGGAACAGGCTACCAGCTTTTGTTGTGAAAGCTAATAGCCTCAATAAATTTAAAGCTGAGCTGGACAGGCATTTGAAATGAATGGAGGGATGAAATTGGAGGGGGTTGTTTTTTTGTTTTTTTTTTGGCTCATGCTGCATAAGCTTGCTTTCTTGCATCGTATGCCTCTACTAATGCTAATGCTAAAGACAGGCAACTTGCATGGTGAGATTGGGAAAAGGCTGACCATATGAGGAAAGACTGTTTATGAGCGTTGCAGAGCTTCACAATCCAAGCACCTCAGAAGTGACCTGATTGAGGTTTATAAGGCTCTGAGAGGGATTAGTAAAATTAATGAAGGTGGAACTGTCACTGTTATAGAGAATTCCAGAACTGGAGGGCATAAATTCACATTACAGGGGAAGAGGTTTTTAGACCAGATTGTAAGAAGTTTTCTTTTGGCCAGTGAGTCGTTGAATGCTGGAACAGATTACCTTCGCAACTAGTTGAGGTTGACAATTTGAGTAAATTCAAAGTTCAGCTGGTTACCTATGTGAGGAGAGAAGCAAACAGTTTGCATTTTCTGATCTACTCGTAGGTTTTTTTCGTCCAGTGCAGCTATATGGCTATTACTATTACTGAAACTCCTGCACGTCTGTCCTGCAACCATCCTTCCTCAGTTTGAATTTCACATATGTAGCCTGAGCAAGAGGAAAGATTCCATCAGCAGTGAACTTACGCAATCCAGGCACATGCAAGGGTCAGATCTCCTCGCATGTGCCTGATCTCCAGACGCTGCAATTTGCAGAACTGAAGCCTTTCCTGGTAAGTGCACCCTTTTATTCATCTCACTAATCTCATCCCTCTTCTCTCCACCAATTCCAATAGAGGCAAAATTCCTGGCTAAAATGAGGCAAAATTCCTGTATATCACTGACAAAACCCCATGAACTGTTGTGGCAGCCTGTTTGACTTTCACATCTGACTGCACAAGTTTGTGCAGTCAGTTATGAATTACGTTGTTTGTATTTTGATATTCATAAGGAAAGGTAATACAAATCTCAAGAAATGAATATAAAATAGCATTTCATATTAATCACATTTATCATCATTTATATACATGTTTTTATACTAATGTATAAAAACATCTATCTGTGTTCTCCGTGACCCTAACATAACCAATATAGTTGCTTATGGCAGCTTTCCTCAGGAATTGTCCAGTTAGAATTTCTATAGAGTACTAGAACTAACTTAATATACATTTCCCATTACTATCCCAAGGTTCCACATCTTGCAGGCTCTTACAGTTTTAAGATTATGCCTGGAAAGATTGTGCAAGGCTCAAGGGGTAGAATTTTTTTCAGCCTGGACTGTACTTGTTAACAGGAGAGACTGCTTCTACAGGGATGGGATACACTTAAATAGAAAGGGTGCAAGAATATTTGCTGATGCTATCGAGCCAGTGTTAGGTAGGTTGGAAAACTGCTAGCTTGGAGGGAGACAAAGACTAATAGATTAACAGTAGCCACTGGCAGAGGTGAAAGAGATTCTTGCACTGCTTCTATTGGAATGAGCAGAAGCCTGAAAAACAAGATGCAGGATATTTCAGAGACTGCTGGGAGTCATTGTGGTACAAGTAAACACATGGGTTGTGTTAGGGTTGTTAAGAATAGAAACAGGTGCATGTATACTTGCGTGTACACCAATGCTAGGAGTTTAGTAAATAAATTTGAGGTATTGCTCAAAACATCAAAGGCAGATATTGTTGGGCTATCAGAGACGTGGTGTCACACAGATATATAAGGAATGCAGAACTGGAATTTGGGGAGTACAATGTCTACAGAAAGGATAGACAGGATAGGAAGAGAGGAGGGGTTATGCTATTAGTTAAGAAACACATAAAATCAAAGGAAGTGAAGCCAGTCGACATCGCTGGACAGTGCGGTGTCGAGTCAGTTTGGTGTGACATAAGCATTGGGAGATCAAAATTGAGAGTAGGAGTGTGCTATAATCCTAATGACTCTGATGAGTATAATAAGAAACTGTACAGGGAAATAGAGTGGGCCAGTAAATCAGAGAGTCTTATAATGGGGGATTTTAATTTCCAGATTTTTGACTGGAATTTGGGGGCTGGTCACTCACGCACTAGCAAGACTTTTGTGGATTTATTGAATGATTGTTTTCTACCTCAGCATGCTTGGGAGGCAACTAGAGGGAGTAATACTCTTGATTTGATTATCAGTAGTGATTCTTCATGCATTAAGAATCTGCAGATAAATGAACCACTAGGTGGCAGTGATCACAGTGTGCTGAAGTGGGATTTACTCAAAGAGGTACTAACCATTAGGGGTAAAGGGAAGGGTTATTGCTTTCGTAAAGGTGACTACGATGGACTGAGACAGTATTTAAATTCTATACAGTGGGACCAACTGATGATGTTACCAACAGCAAATTCAAAATGGGAAGCATTCAAAGAACTTATCTTGGAAGCTACTAGGCTTTACATACCAACTAAGAAATATTGTTCAAGGTTTAGGCCTAAATGGATGTCAGGTGAATTAATGAGACATATGGCAGAGAAGAAAAGTGCATGGGATACATACAAATTAACACGTGACACAGAAGCCTATGATAGATACAAGTTGATCTGTAACCTGTAACCAGTTGATCTGAAAAGTTATAAAGGAAGTTAGGCAGGCAAAGGCAGATTACGAGAAATCTTTGGCAAGGGATGCAAAGAAAAACAGCAAAAGGTTCTTTACTTATGTAAACTCTAGAAGGAAGGGGTTGAATCAGATTGGTTCACTTGATATCGATGGGTCAACTGTTGATGATCCTGCTGAGGTAGCTAACAAACTAAATGAATATTTTGCATCGACATTCACACATGAGGAGTTATTCAGCGAGGGGAATGCTAGAAGTGTATTCAACTCTGGCAGTAAGCTAGAGAATCTTGTAATAACTGAGAGTAAAGTGGAGGAGAAGATAAACACAAGAAAGGCACCTGGGGTGGATGGGATCTATCCAGTTATATTAAAGGAGGCGGCAAAGCAACTAAGCAAACCCTTAGCCATAATTATGAGAGCATCCTTGGACTTAGGGGAGGTACCCACAGACTGGAGATGTGCAAATGTGACCCCAATTCACAAAGGAGAATCAAAGGCTGACACAAGTAATTATAGACCTATGAGTTTAACTTCTGTTCCAGGAAAATTAATGGAGGCACTGGTTACAGAAGCACTGCAGGATCATCTAGACAAGACTTCAGTTACAGCTCGGACACAGCATGGTTTTGTTAAGGGGAAGTCTTGCCTGAACAATTTGATTGGATACTATGATGCAGTCACAAAAGAACTGAATGCAGGGAATAACTTTGATATTATATACTTGGATCTTAGAAAGGCTTTTGATACTGTTGCACATGGAAGACTGCTGCACAAATTGGAGCAGTGTGGCATTGGAGGCAAATTGCTGCTATGGATAAAGGGGTGGTTGAGGGGGAGAAGACAGAGAGTGGTAATCAATGGACACTGCTCATCGTGAACTAATGTTATTAGCGGAGTCCCTCAGGGTTCAGTGTTGGGTCCATTTTTGTTTTCTGTATTTATAAATGATATTGATGATGGTACATCAAGCTTAATGTCCAAGTTTAGGGAAAATACGAAGGTTGGCAGGGTTGTCAAGGCCACTACTGACACTATGCTGCTGCAACAGGATCTGGAAATGTTGAGCAGATGGGCTGAGAGGTAATAGTGGCATGTGATGCAAGAAAGCATGTGTATGAGCTTATGCAGCATCAGCCAAAAAAATAAAATCACACCATTCCCTCCAAATGCCTGTCCAATTCCTCCTTAAATTTATTCAACCTATCAACTTCCACAACTACAGATGGAAGTTTGTTCCAGCAATTAACCACCCGCTGGCTAAAGGCAAATTTCCGCACATCTATTCTACATCTATCTTTTCTTAATTTGAATTTATGCCCCCTTAGATTCGTAATCTGAAGAAGTGGAAGGATCCCATCAGCATTCAGCGTGCTCAACCCATTCAAGGCCTTATACACCCCAATCACATCACCGCGCAGGTGCCTAGTCTCCAGCCATTGCAATTTGCAGAACTTAAGCCTCTCTTCATAAGAGGATCCCTTCATTCCCCTCACCAATCTTGTTGCCCTTCTCTGTACACGCTCAAGTAAATTTACATTCTTCCTAAAATGAGGTCTCCAGACCTGTACGCAGTACTCAAGGCATGGACTGACCACTGCCTTATACAGAGGGATAATCACCTCCTTTTCCCTGCCAGCAAAATTCCTATATATCATTGACAAAACCCCATGACCTGCCCTGGCAGCCTGTCTGCATTGCTCCGAAAACTTCATATCTGCCTGCACAATTACTCCCAGGTCTTTTTCATTTTCTACCACCTTAAGTGTAGTACCACACAGTTGGTACATTTCTCTGGGATTACTTCTACCCATATGCAGTACTGTGCATATGTTAAGGTTGACAAATGCTTCAGTTGCCACTTCTTAGCCCATCTGCCCAAATTATCTAGATCCTGTTGCAGTAGCACACTGCCATTAACAACCCTGCCAACCTTTGTATCATCTGCAAACTTCGACATTAAGCCTGATATACCTTCATCAATATCATTGATAAATATACAAAACAACAGTGGACCCAACACCGAACCCTGTGGGACTCCACTAATAACATTAGTCCACGAAGAGCAGCACCCATTGATTACCACCCTCTGTCTTCTCCCACTTAACCATCCTTTTATCCATTGTAGCAACTTACCCTTAATACCATTCTGCTGCAATTTGTACAATACAGTTTCATGCGCAACAGTGTCAAAACCTTTCCTGAAATCCAAATATATGATATCAAAATTATTTTTTCCATCCAGTTCCTTTGTAACCACATCATAATATCCTATTAAATTTGTCAGACAAGACTTTCCCTTAACAAACCCATGCTGTTCTGAATTATTGCTGCAGTCTTGTCTAGATGATCTTGCAATTCATCTTTAACCAGTGACTCCATTATTTTACCCCGAACAGAAGTTAAACTAACTGGTCTGTAATTACTCGTGTCACCCTTCAATCCCCCTTTGTGAATTGGGGATACATTTGCACATCTCCAGTCCGTGGGAACCTCCCCTGAATCCAAGGATGCTCTCATAATTATGGCTAAGGGTTTGCTTAGTTGCTTTGCCGCCTTCTTTAATATAATTGGATAGATCCCATCCACCCCAGGTGCTTTTCTTATGTTTAACTTCAACAATTTCTCCTCCACTTTGCTCTCAGTTATTACAAAATCATTAAGTATCCTGCTACAATTTGATAACCTTCTGTAATTTTCAAACCTTAATAATTCCTCATGTGTGAATATAGATGCAAAATACTCATTCAGTTTGTTTGCTATCTGAGCAGGATCATCAACAGTCGAACCATCGATGTCAAGTGGACCAATCAGATTCATCCCTTTCCTTTTAGAGTTTATATAAGTAAAGAAATCCTTGCTGTTTTTCTTAGCATCTTTTGCCAAGGATTTCTAGTAATCTGCCTTCGCATGCCTAACCTCCTTTGTGATCTGATTACAGACTAGCTTATATCTGCCATAGGCTTCTGAGTCGCTTGATAATTTATATGCATCCCATGCATTTTTCTTCTCTGTTACAAGTCTCATTAGTTCATTTGATAACTATTTATGCCTAAACCTTGAACAATATTTCTTAATAGGTATGAATCTTTTAGTAGCATCCACGAGTAATTCCTTGAATGCTTCCCACTTAGAATTTACTGTTGGTAACATCGTCAGTTTATCCCACTGTACAGAATTTAAAAACTTTCTAGACCACTGTACTCACCTTTATGGAAGCAAAAACCTTTTCCTTTATCCCTGATGGTAATTATATCTTTAAGTAAATCCCACATCAGTATGCTGTGATCACTGCAGATAAAGGAACCACCTAGTGGTTCCTTTATCTGCGAATTCTTAATACACGAATGATCACTGCTGATAACCAGATCAAGAGTATTACTCTCTCTGGTTGCCTCTCAAACACGCTGCTGCAGAAAACAATCATCCAATAAATCAACAAAAGTCTGACTAGTCTGTGAGTGACCAACCCACAAGTTCCAGTCAATATCTGGAAAGTTAAAAATCCCCCATTATAAGACATTCTGATTTACTGGCCCACTCTATTTCTCTGTATAATCGTTCATTGTACTCATTCGAGTCATTAGGCCTATAACACACTCCTACTCTTATTTTTGCTTTCGCAGTGCTTATGTCACACCAAACTGACTCAACAGTGCACTGTTCATCTATATCAACTGGGTGCACTTCTTTTGATTTTATGTTTTTCTTAATTAACAGCATAACACCTCCCCCCTTTTTATCCTGTCTATCCTTTCTGTACACATTGTACTCCCCAAATTCCAGTTCTGCAATCCTTATATCTGTGTGACACTACGTCTCTGCTATCCCAACAATATCCGCCTTTGATGTCTTGACCAACACTTCAAATTCATCAAATTTATTTACTATACTTCTAGCATTGGTATACATGCAAGCATACATGGTCCTATTCCTAGTTACCCTAACACATCCCATATACCCACCTATTTCAGGATAACTGCCATCCGTCCCTGAAACCCCCAACACCCCTTGCTCCAGGTCGCTACTTATTCTAATAGAAGTTGTGCAAGAATCACCTTCACCTCTGCCTATGGCTACTGTTAAACTGTTAATCCTTGTATCCCCCCCCAAGCTATCAGTTTTCCGACCCACCTAACACAGCCTCTATAGTATCAGCAAATATTCTTGCACCCTTCCTATTCAAGGGTGTCCCATCCCTGTAAAAGCAGTCTCTCCTGTTAACAAGTATTGACCAGGCTGAAAAAAATTCTATCCCTTGAGTCTTGCACAATCTTTCCACGGCTGAATTGATCAACAAGGCTCTCATCATATACTCCCTCCTATCGTGTCTGGGCAGAATTGCAGACACTTTCAAATTCAACCCTAATTCTCGGCTTTTGTTGAACAGTCACCTGTACTTGTTAAGTAATTCTGCCGGTCTCCTACTCTTAATATCATTTGTGCCAACGTGTACAACTATATCACCTTTTGTGCCCTTAAAAGATGATATCTGCTCGACAATATCATCAACCTTTGCCCCTGGCAGATATACCCTGGTCCTGTTCCACCTATCCTTTTTACAAAGCATGTTACCCGTTTCCCTGACAATAGAGTCACAAACAACTACTAGTTCCTGTGGGACCAGCGCATTCTGCCTTGGGGGTTGCCGCTGTGTTGCGTGATGACCAAGTGCAAGGTCTGGCGTTGATGTGGGCAGCTGAGAGCTTGATGGGCCCCTCAATTTAGATCTTTTGAGGGCATCCACCCTGTCCTTCAAACTCTCATATAGGCCCATAACAACACTGAGCAAACGAAGTTTAACATTGACAAATGTAAAGTATTACATATGGGAAACAGCAACCCCAGAGCAACGTATCAACTCTGTGATACTACACTGACAGTGGTAGAGAATGCAAGGGACCTGGGGGGTGGTTGTGCAGGCAGATATGAAGTTCTCTGAGCAGTGCAGACGGGCTGCAAGAGTAGCTCATGGTGTATTGTCAATGATATATAGGAATTTTTCTAGCAGGGATAAGGAGGTGATTATTCCCTTGTATAAGGAAATGGTCAGGCCACACCTAGAGTACTGTATATAGGTCTGGAGGCCTCGTTTCAAGAAGGATGTAGAGCTGCTGGAAAGCGTACAGAGAAGGGCAACAAGATTAGTGAATGGACAAAGGGGTGCTCTTACGAAGAAAGGCTTACGTTTTGCAAATTACAGTGTCTGGAGACTAGGCACCAGCGAGGTGATCTGATAGAGGTGTATAAAGCCTTGAATGGTTTGAGCATGCTCAATGCTGATGGGATTCTTCCTCTTGCTCAGAATAATCACCTGAGAGGGCATAAATTCAAATTGAGGAAAGACAGATGTAGGATAGATGTGCGGAAATTTGCCTTTAGCCAGCGGATAGTTGGTTGGTGGAACAGACTTCCATCCCTTGTCGTGGAAGAAGTTGATAGCCTAAACAAGTTTAAGGCTCAGCTGGACAGGTATTTCGAACAAACAGAGGGGTGAAGTGGAAGTGGTTTTTGTTTTTTTTTTTTTTTTGGCTGATGCTGCATAAGCTTGCTTTCTTGCATCAAATGCCTCTACTAATGCTAATTATACAGTTTTATCCAGCTCTTACAGTTTTAAGATCATAACACAAAGTGATCACTGAATTATGACTACCTACCTAATACTTCGTAGGTTCTCCTTTTGCCCTCAGTAAAGCAGCTATCCAACATGCTATTGATTCAACAAGATGTCGGAAGCGTTCGGGAGTTATAGTCAACCAAGCTGTGTGTAATGCAACTAGCAATGCAGGTATGGAGGTGATTGGTGTATCCAGGCACCTGATATGCCTTTCCATAGTGTCCCACAAGTGCTCTATGGGATTGATATCGGGGCGTTCAGAGGCCAATCGATATGCTGCTGGAAGTCAGAACTCCATTCCTGCACATCAAGTGCCCGATGGCTCGTTGCATTGTCGTCTTGGAAGATACCATCATCATTTGAGAAAAAGTGTAACATATTGGGGTGTACACAATCAGCAAGCAGTTGAAGATAGCGGATACCAGTGATACGTTGTTCCACATGCACCTGGGGTCCAAGTTCCTGCCAGTGAAACATGCCCCACACCATACAACCACCTCCACCGGCCTGCACTTTTGATACGATGCATGATGGATGAAGAGCCTCGTGTTGTTGATGCCAAATCCATACACAACCATCCACGGTGTGGAGTAAATAACGTGACTCATCCCACCAGCACATCTTCTTCTAATCTTCTAACATCCAACTTGCATGCTCTTTACACCAGGCAAGTCTTTAAAGCCAATGAACCTTGGTTAGGAGAGGATGCCATAAGGGTCGTCTGCTGGTATAGCCCACACATGTGACACATGTATGGGCTATACCAGCTATTCCAGATATTATGCAGGGTTGACCCATGTTGTATTGAGTAGTCAACTCTTCAACAGTGCTGTGCCTGTTCACCTGTACGAGTCGTCGGACACAGCACTCACCTCTAACATCAACCTTTCGCTGTCCTTTGCAGCTTTGCTGTCGGGTCGTCGTTTGACTATTTTGACGCCAATCCTGGTATACTTTAACAATGCTGACTCTCGAACACCCCACCAGTTCAGCCGTTTAGGAAATCGAGGCACCAACTCATGCAGCACCCACAATCTGTCCTTTATCAAAGTCTAATAAATTCTTCCTTTTACCCATCACGCGTGGAATTTTACTACCTATTGAATCCCTTATCTATGCTACGTAGATCAACTAACTGTGCACTCTCGTACCTCACTTGGTCAATGGGTCGCATTCAGTTTTCATAGGGGTGGTCATAATTCAGTGAGCACTCAGTGTATTATATAACCTTATAACTGTAAGTATATTATATATAAGTAGTATTATAAGAATCCCCAATTTATATATACATACAACTTACCATATCTTGTATAGCAAAAAAGTACCTGTTATTTCACAATATACCAACCCAACCAATTGCCTGCATACAATATGGGGTTTGATTCACAGCATGCTAAGCAATGAATGAGTGGCACATATGTCTAAACTGATGCTGTTGCCAAGTTATATAAAAAAGCAAACTGTTCACAAGTGTAAATTAAAATATAGTATGAATAACATGTCAATTAAAAGAAGATGATCCTCAAAATGTTTATTTATTTATGAATTATAATTATCTTTCAAATCAGTGGCATTCATGCACATTTCAGCATCAGAAATCTATTTTTTATAGGATGGCATTTTGCTTTACAAAATATATATTGCTTTACATCTCTGCAGAATCACGCTAATCCTGTGGTTTGAAATTGCATTTGGCTTTTTTTTCAAATAATGATGTCATTGATGTTTTTAATGTTTAATTTAAATAGCACAGTCATATTTTAATATGGAACTTCCTTATGAGAATATTTGCAAACAGTAATCAAAAGTCACAAAGTGTTAATTAATTTCAAGATACATTAACACTTATTAACCTTTGATTGTTTATGAATATCATCATTCTTCTCTTTCTTGGTGATTCCCTTCTACTTTTGACTCTCTCTCTCTCTCGCTCTCTCTCTCTCTCTCTCTCAGGGTAACTTGGGAACTTTTTTTTTTCCTGGTGCAGCATAAGCCTCAGGCTTCCTTGCACCATATGGCTATTAATAATAATAATAATAATAATAATAATAATAATATTCTCACAAGGAAGCCATCTTACAAATATGACTACATCAATTAAATTAAATATATAACCACAAATTAGCTGAGTAGGAAACAAAATTAGTTATTTTTTATTTTTTATTTATTTCTTTTATTACTGTATACACTTCAAGAATTATTTCCAAGTAAAACAACAGAAATAAATGTTGACACATCAAAATAAAGTATAAAATGAATTTTCTAATGTGAATGAAAAGGGCATGGTTGTTATATCCAGGTAGTAGTAGTAGCAAATGATGCAACAAAGCAAGCTTATATAGCATCAACCAAAAAAAAAAAAACTACACACTTCACCTATCCACTTCCACGACAACAACAACAACAGATGGAAGCCTGTTCTACCAATCAATGTGTGCTGTCACAGCAAAAGGAAGAATGCCATTCACATTCAGCTTACTCAATCCATTCAAGGCTTTAAACACCTCTATCAGATCATCCTGCAAGTGTCTAGTCTCCAGAAGCTGCAATTTTCAGGATCAAGGCCTTTCTAGGTAAGAGTTTTTGTTCCCTTCAACAATCTAGTTGCCCTTCTCTGCATCCATTCCAATAGTTCTACATCCTTCCTAAAGTGACTGCCTTCAGACCTGTATACAATACTCAAGATGGGGCCTAACCATGGCCTTGTACAAAGGAATAATCACCTCCTTATTCCGGCTAGCAAAGTTTTTGTATGCCTTTGACAAAACTCCATCAGCTGTTCTGGCAGCATGTCTGCAGTGCTTAGAGAATTTCATATCTGACTGCACAATTACCCCAAGTCTTTTTCATTTTCTACTACCCTGAATGTAATACCACACAGTTTATAAGTTACTCTGGGATTACTGCTACCCATATGCAGTACTTTGCATTTGTCAATGTTAAACTTCGAATGCCTTTTCTCAGACCCAATTTTCCTAGATCTTGTTTCAGTAGCTCAGCCTGATTACTATCATTAACCACCTTGCCAATCTTTCTGTAATTTGAAAACTTTGACATTAAGCCTGATATACCTTCATTAATATCATTTAATGAATATTGAAAACAACAATGGACCCAGCACCGAACCCTGGAAGACTCCACTGATAACATTAGTCCATGAAGAGCAGTGTCCATTAATAACCATCCTCTGTCTTCTCCCACTCAATCATCCCTTTATCCATAGCAGTAACTTGTCCTTAATGCCACATTGCTCCAGTTTATACAGCAGTCTTTATGTGCAATAGTATCAAAAGCATTCTTGAAAGTCAAGTATATAATATTAAAATTATTACTTTTTTGTATCCAGTTTGCATCCTTGGTCACTACATCATAGTAACCTATCAGATTGGTTAGACAAGACCATCCCTTCACAAATCCATGCTGTGACTGAAGTAGAACTGGATTCCTGTCCAGATAGTCCTGCATTATTTCTTTACAGTTGCCCTTATGAAAGCAAAAGTCTTTCCCTTTACCCCTGACAGTACTTATGTCTTTAATTAAATTTCACATTAGTATACTGTAATCACTGCCACTCAGTGGGTCTTTTACATGGAGATTCTTATTGTTTGTAGAATCGCTGCCAATAACAAGATTAAGGGTATTCCTTCCTCTTGTTGCCTCTCTTACATGCTGCTGCTGCTGTAGAAAACAACCATCCAAGAAATCTACAAAAGTCTTGCTAGTGTGTGAGTGAAAACCCACACACAAATTCCAGTCAACATCTGGAAAGTTAAAATCTCCCATTATGACATTCTGATTTACTGGCCAACTCTATTTCTCTGTACAGCTGTTTGATATACCCATGACAGTTAGGCCTATAACACAGTCCTATTCTCAATTTGGTTTTCAGTGCTCATATCACACCAAACTGACTCGACATTGCACTCATCACCCATGTCAACTGGATACACCACCTTAGATTTAACATGCTTCTTAACTAAGAGCATAACCCTTCCTGTCCTTCTTGTATATATTATACTCCCCATATTCAAATTCAGCATCACTTATATCTGAGTGACACATCTCTGCTATCCCTATAATGTCTGCATTTGATGACTTAATCAGTACTTCAAATTCATCGAGTTTATTTACAATGCTCCTGGCATTAGTGTACATGCAAGTATACATTCACATACTCTTAGTTGCCCTTATCCAGCCCATGTATTCACTTGTTCCATGATGAACCACAGGATTGCCTGAAATCCCAATTCCATGTTTTCCAGGCTGCTGCATTTTCCAATAGAAGCAGTGCAAGAATCTCCTTCACCTCTGCCTGCAGTTCTCGTTAATCTATTAGTCTGCATATCCAACCCAAGCTATCAATTTTCCAACCCCCCATCACTGCCTCGATAGCATCAACAAATATTCTTGCACCCCTTCTATTTTGAGTATATCCCATCCATGTAAAAACAGTCTCTCCTGTTAACAAGCACAGACCATGTGGGGGAAAATTCTACCCCACAAGCCTTGCACAATCTTTCCAGGGCCAAATTGATCGACAAGACTCTGATTATATACTCCCTCCTATCATGTCTGGGCAGAATTGCAGACACTTTCAAATTCAATCCTAACTCATGACTTTTTCCCAGCATTGCCCTGTACTTGTTAAGTAAATTCTCAGATCTCCTACTCTTAATATCATTAGTGTCAACGTATACAACAGTATCACCTTTTGTGCCCTTAAAAGATAATACTTGCTCTACAATGTCATCTACCTTTGCCCCTGGCAAATATACCCTGGTTCTATTCCACCTACCCTTCTTGCACAATATATTTCCTGTTTCCCTGACAATAGAGTCACCGAGAATAACCACTTCCTGTTTTAATTTTGCTTGATGCACAAGTGAGTTCTGGTGTTGAGTTGTGCAGCTGAGAGTTTGATGAGCCCCCATTTTAATTCCTTCAACAGCATCTACTCTACTCTTCAAACTCTCATAAATGCCCATCAGAATGCCGGGGGGGCACCTAATTTCTTCACACAATCTCTGCACCAAACACACTCAATGGCATCCCGTTTGGCTGTATCATGTCCTGTTCCAGAATATCGGCAAATATTGCACAAGTTGCACACTTTGTTAGGCCGTGATTCGTAGGAGAATTGCCCCTTCTGTTCTCCCCAGGCCACAGCACTCCCACTACTTTGTGCCTATTGCTATGCTGCTCTAGTCTGGGCCATGATTTCCATTTAAATAGATTTTAAATGATCAACAATAAATATTAATAAAATTAATTAAATTGATTGACAACAGATTTTTGATCAGATAGATTTTAATTGATCAGTTGACAATAAGTAGACTGATATAAAAAAAAAAAAAAAAAAAAAACTCACTTTACTGCACAGTTGCAACCTTCAAAAGTTTTAGAGCAATAGGGAAAACCATGGGAGAGAAAGGATGAGAAACTACATTAAAGCTTTTGAGATCCCCTTGAACATCAAGAGTAACAAGGAGAAAGACTACTGTCCTACCTTTCTCTTCCATTTATCCATCACAACTATTTCCGCCTTCTCCACCCAGAAATTTATTTTGGTGGGGAAGGGGGAAAGACATATGTTTCACTCTAATATCTTTTACAAGCATCAACATCTGACTACAGTTATGTAATATAAAACAAAACGTTCTGGGGTAACTATGCCTCCCAAAGTTCGTGGCTGTGCTAGAAGTACAGGAAAATGCAAACTCATTTTAAATTATTTCAGCAATAAACACTTGTCTGCAATGCTATTCCTTCCATGCCAGTGAGCCCAAAGCTCAAACAGTAACTTTTGTGTTTTTTTAGAGCAGCAGCATTTCTCCTTGTTCTTCGCATGTGAAAAGATGTTAATCTAGAATTCTGTCAGTTATAAATGCTTCTGACCATGCCAGATTAAGGCACACGCCAGCAGGGCGTGTGCCTTAATCTGGCATGGTCAGAAGCATTTTACAAATTTTACAAATCATGAAAAAAAAAAAAAAAATATATATATATATATCCTTAGTAAAGGGGAACGCCAAAAAATCTTTCTGCCCAGGGTACAAAAATAACTGGTCCCGCATTGCTTCTGACTATATTTTTAATTTTAAATCTACAATAACTGAAATCTATGTAATTGTATAGGTTTTAATTAACTCACTTGCTAGCAAAGAAGTTACCAAGATAGGGTACATAACCAATGCCAAAATTAGATAGTTTGGGGGTCTGGTGCAGAAATATTAAAACCTAAAAAGGTTTATGGCAATTGTGTTGGTCCAGCCCTACCCCCCACAGCCATGGAACCCTTGAAATCAGTGTGCTCCAGTAAACCCAGCCTTGCATGTTACATAAAGCATTTAATTTTCTTTGAAGATTACCTGTAAAATTTTACCAAATAAAGCCATTAAATGTTTCACATCTATGCATTCTAGCATATCTGTATTTTTCTTGCATAATAAATATGTTTATGAGTAATTTTAAATTCTGTTTTAAATGACTGGTGACTTTAAAATTACATTCTTAAATTTAAAAAAATATTAAATTTATTTTTTTAATTATAAAATAATAATAATAAAAATATAAAATTTACACAAATTTTATATTTATTTCAAAAAAAGCAAATAGAAACAGTTAAAACAAAATAATACCAATACCAGTAAATTATAATAAAGTAAGCACTTTTGAAGTTATGTGATATATAATTTTTTTTCTTTTTGCCTCTTTTTTTTTCTTGATATATATATATATATATATATATATATAATCAATATCAGTATTATAATCAACAGTCCTGTGAAAACGGAATTCTTACCTTAGAGGTACAAATGGAAGGGAGGGAATTCCAGACTAGCTTAAAATACTTGAAAAAAGCGGTAATGAACTTTGGTGAAATTTTTTACAAGTTTATTATGAACAAGACAACGGACATTGTTGATAACTGCGAACATTTGATATATATTTATTTAGCATGTCAGAAAGTTTAAAAATATTCAAGCTTCATGGAGTGACGCACAGAGACCGACTTATTCAAAAAATTTCGATGAAAACCTTATCGACGATTGGTAAGACATGTTAAAATTCTCCATATATAATCGATGTCTTGCCAATACAACCGAAACTATTTTGGCGCGTTGCGTATTATTGATAATCCTACTCCTTCCTTCAGAGGGATCTTATATAAGTCTGGAGTTATATTATGATACAATCACAATTATGATAAATTATATGTACTACGGTCCTGTGTTTGGTAGTTGTGAAACCCGTAGTTTACTTGAACTGACCTAAACATCGCTGACGCAAAAGCAACACTGTCACACAGATACATGGAGTGCAGAATTGTAATTTGGGGAGTACAATTCATTAGCATTCGATCCATGAACCAAGCACATATCTCCGCTTATTCTCTAAAGAATTTCCAGTATACAATCCCAGTTAAAATACCAAGTTCTATAAGAATAATCAGGACCAATATAATATCATTTGTAACAAGTCTTCTTTTAAATGCCAGGAGCAGTCTTTTAGTCAGGGTTAGACTTAAATCTATGTCAGACAGACGGACTTCTGATCTCATTAGTGAATCTCGCTGAAATCCCAAATCGTTTATTATAAATGCACCCATTTGGTCAGTTTCAGCAGCAATGCGGTTGGCATATGAAATACTATTAGCGGTTCTTGCTATGGTGGCATTCATCTGGAGCAGTAAAGTCCGCTGATTTAATTCCATTGAGGATATTGTGGATAACTGTTTATCCAAATCCTTCATATCAGTTGCATACTCGTTATCGTTTGCTATAAACACCTGATCGTGAAGATGTTGGCACTGCTTTTCATATTGTCTTATCTTATTATTCAGTTCTGTGCGACGATTATCAGGTGCATACTGGATTTCGGCCTCCATTTCGAGAAGAAGAGCACGAGCTTTTTGAAGGTAACTTCCTATTTCTTGAATTACTTGCTGATCTTCTACTGCAACTTCAGACAGCTTTTCCACTCTGGAAGTTATATAATCTCGTAAATTGACAAGGTCCTCTTCCACGGTTTCGAATCTCTTTAGTGACATTTTTTTATTATTTTTTTCTTTCCCTCCAGTTCTTTAAATCAAACGAATTCAAAATCTTCAATAACGTATGTAATTCAAAAATAATAGCCTAGCACAAACACACATTTTGAAATGGTGCAATGTAGCCATAGAAACTACAGCAAAAACAAATGAAATTTTTTTGCGGAACCTGCATGCCTGTCCAGTTTAAAAACATAAATGCTAAAAATAAGTTATAATTTTTGTCAACAATAATAAAATAATATTTTTTAAAAAATCTTAAAAAGGTATAATTTGTGGCCACTGTTGAGGATGTGTATACTGTTGATAGTTTCTAACAGGACAGGAGCCTAAGACCTTTTATTGTATAATTGTCACATATTCAATGGTTACCAAACTGTAAGGAGCGTTGGGCGTGGCATAGGTTACGTTTATGCTTATAAGTTCACTTTGTTTATTACTTTTCGTTCCTATAATAAATAAATAAATGAATATTTATTATGAAGTACAGAATTACAAATATCCCATCACGGCGACCAGCACCAGGGGTTCACATATAGGAGATTGAGTAAACAGACTGCACGGACTGGAGATGTGCAAATGTATCCCCAATTCACAAAGGGGGATCGAAGGGTGACACGAGTAATTACAGACCAGTTAGTTTAACTTCTGTTCCGGGTAAAATAATGGAGTCACTGGTTAAAGATGCATTGCAGGATCGTCTAGACAAGACTGCAGCAATAATTCAGACGCAGCATGGGTTTTGGGAAAGTCTTGTCTGACAAATTTGATTGGTTATTATGATGTGGTTACAAAGGAACTGGATGGAAAAAATAATTTTGATATCATATATTTGGATTTCAGGAAAGCTTTTGACACTGTTATGCATGGAAGACTACTGTACAAATTGAAGCAGAATGGTATTAAGGGTAAGTTGCTACAATGGATAAAAGGATGGTTAAGTGGGAGAAGACAGAGGGTGGTAATCAATGGGTGCTGCTCTTCGTGGACTAATGTTATTAGTGGAGTCCCACGGGGTTCGGTGTTGGGTCCACTGTTGTTTTGTATATTTATCAATGATATTAATGAAGGTATATCAGGCTTGGTGTCGACGTTTGCAGATGATACAAAGGTTGGCAGAGTCGTTAATGGCAGTGTGCTACTGCAACAGAATCTAGTTAATTTGGGCAGATGGGCTAAGAAGTGGCAACTGAAGTTTAACCTTGACAAATGCAAAGAACTGCATATGGGTAGAAGTAACCTGAGAGAAAAGTACCAACTATGTGGTACTACACTTAAGGTGGTAGAAAATGAAAAAGACCTGGGAGTAATTGTGCAGTCACATATGAAGTTTTCTGAGCAATGCAGACAGGCTGCCAGGGCAGGTCATGGGATTTTGTCAATGATATATAGGAATTTTGCTAGCAGGGAAAAGGAGGTGATTGTCCCTCTGTATAAGGCAATGGTCAGGCCACGCCTTGAGTACTGCGTATAGGTTTGGAGGCCTCATTTTAGGAAGGATGTCGATTTGCTTGAGCGTGTACAGAGAAGGGCAACAAGATTGGCAAGGGGAATGAAGGGATCATCTTACCAAGAGAGGCTTAAGTGGCTGGAAACTAGGCACCTGTGCGGTGATCTGATTGAGGTGTATAAGGCCTTGAATGAGTTGAGCACGCTGAATTCTGATGGGATCATTCCACTTGTTCAGATTACGAACTTAAGGGGGCATAAATTCAAATTAAGAAAAGACAGATGTAGAATAGATGTGCGGAAATTTGCCTTTAGCCAGCGGGTGGTTAATTGCTGTAACAAACTTCTATCTGTCGTTGTGGAAGTTGATAGGTTGAATAAATTTAAGGAGGAACTGGACAGGCATTGGGAGGGAATGGTGTGATTTTTTTTTTTTTTTTTTTTGGCTGATGCTGCATAAGCTGATACACTTGCTTTCTTGCATCACATGCCACTACTACTATATAGCATACAAATACAGTACAAAGGAAGTTCGGCATACAAATACAAAAACAAAATAATGAGCACATTAATGATTAAGGAAGATAGAAAACTGATAAACATCAGTTTGATTTATGTTCACGGAGCCTAGGGATAGGAAACGGAAGCAACGTAATCCTCTGTTAGAGAGTCAGGGATCACGGCGAACGAAGGTTTTGATAAAATTGATCTATTTTTCTTATTCTTTATCAGGCTCTCAGAGTCACAACACGATCCTTTTGGAACTCGTAAGCCCTACGAGTTCGTAATATTTCTCTGAAGAAGTGGCTTTGTCGGGTCACTGTCTTTAACATATTTATTGTATTTTTAACATACATGTTTATCACGGTGGAAGCGAAATTATAAATTTTGCTTTCCTCCCGCAGGATTCACGAATGGGACCTGCAGTATGTACTCTTCAGCACCATGCCAAACCAACTGTCGTACTGTCCCTTAGTGGCGGACTTGACGGTATGGTAGTTGAGTCACTATATCGTGGAACTTTTCCTCTGGTGAGTGAGAAGGGCCGGGAGGTGTGTTTTCACTGCTAGAGGTGGGTGTCTGAGCTGTAGCATAGTGGTATCGTCACCGTCCTCCCTACACCGGATGGAAAAGGTCCTGGTTCGAATCCCGTCGATGACGCCAGGAACTTTAGTGGGCTTTTTTCACTCCGTGGCTGGTTTGTCGGTCTTAGACGTAGATAGCAAGTTTTTTCCCCCAGAAATGGGGGTTTTCGTCCAGAGAACACACGCAATTTACAATGATACACATGGGTATATGTAATAACTTACCGGGTTACCCTAATATAATAGTTTGGTTTAGTTTGCTGGAAGTGGGCATTAGGTTTTTTTTTATATATATATATATATTTTATCATTTGATTTTAGCCCTCGCTGGTAGCTCGTGGTTATTACTGTCCTGGTCTTTTTTCGTTGTCTTTTATTCCCGAAAACATCGGCTTCTCGTGCAGCAAAGCGACTGTAGACTTTGCACGTTCTGGGACAGATAGAGTTGCCATTGTGGTTAGTGGAATCGTGAGCGCATATTTTATATAGCTGTGCGTAACATGTAGATCTAAGAACTGAACTAGTATCTCGGATGTGGAATCTGTAAAAATATGGTAGAGGTTTGTGAAACTATCTTGTTGAGAACAAGAGAAAACTTTCTAGCTTTTCGGGATTTTGCACCTGAGGTTTTTGTTAGATGCCGAATACTGTTCTACTTGATATGGTGGCTTTGGAGCGGATTTAATCATGTCACTAATTACGAGAGAACGTCTGTATTTTGGGAAATTTGGGGTTTCGCATGGTGGAGTAGAAGACACTGCAATGGATCAGGCTCTTGTATTACTGGTGGAAACTGGCAATATTAATGTGCCCAATCAGATGTTCATGTTACACTGTAGCAAACATTTGCGAGGGCTGTTCTGCTCTATCTTTGTCCGCCTTCACTTCTGCTACTTCGAGTTTCGTGTGGCTCGCATATGTAAGCAGTTTTTCCCAAAAGAGCAATAATTTGTGACAATCAGTTAGTTCTTTGTGCGACAGTCTGCGCGGGTCCCCACACCAGTTGGAAAAGGTCGGGGTTCGAATCATCCCGTCGATGACGCGAGGGGCTTTTTTCACTTTAATGGGCTTTTTTCACTCAGTGGCTGAGTTAGTCGGTTTCAGGCATAGATAGCAAGGTTTTTCCCCCAGAAACTGGAGTTTTTAGTCCAGCAAAACAGACAAATCGACCAATCAACAGACATAAGACACAGCACGGCAGATAGATTTAATTATTCGGGTGGCCTAAATATAATAGTTTTAGTTCTTTGTGAGAAGCTTCTAATTTCAAAGCGCAACATTTTGCATTGCTCACCTTTAAGTCACCAACATGCCGTATGGGCGTACTTCATGAGGTAGTTCGTATATACGCCGGACACGCCTACTGGACTGGATTGTGCAGAACAGAGAGTCTCCTGTTTTCGTGAGAGCGGACAAGGAGGAGGTAAACTTCGTTCTGTTTTGGTGGGTATCCACTTCCGTTACCATAACCAGTCCTTCTGTTTGTAGGAAATTGGAAGTAAATTTTTTAAAGCTACATAGTGGTGTATCTGATTACTACATAGTGGTCATCAGATACTCCATACGTGATGCATCTGATGACAGTCAACAGAGCAGCTCATTTTGCTGTTGGCTCAAAAGCGACTCCTTGTGTTGCTAATTCTTGTTTAGTAATGTAACTACTTGTCCTGCTTGTTCCGATATTCTTAAACTGTCTCCTTATTTCATCGTTATTCTATGGTACACCAGCATACCAAATTTTCCACGCTTCATCGCAAGCTGCACGAGTTACACGACGTTTTTTATGTTCTGTTAATTTTGTAAAGTAGTGTGTTATTTATATCTTGTTTTGTTTTTTTTTTTTGGGATTTTAGGAGCATCAGCACCTACGGCCATATTGTTCCATGTAAATTGCGTGTGTTCTGTGGTCGATTTTCTGTTCTGGACAAAAACCTGATTTTCCGTGAGAAAAAAACCATGATATATTCGCCTTAGACCGACCACGTTGACACTAACGCAGCCACTAACTAATCCAAAAATTTCTCACGTCCTCAACAGGACTCGACTCAAGTCTTTTCCACCCTGTGTGAGGAGGACGGCGATTCTACCAACTGTGCTACCCTTGAGACTTGCCCTGTACAAGATTCACACTGTTCTTTCTGATGATACAAAGCTCTGCAGAAAGGCCAGAAGTGTATAAGATGTGATATTTATGTAGAGTGCGTATTGTTACATTGAAAGTGTTATCTCTGGCCTCTTTGCTGCTAGGAAGCAACGATCACCAGGAAAGCTGGTTCACAGTACCCGTCCATACCCCCAAGGAGATGGGCATAAGAAAGCAGTCAAGAACTGTCAAATAAAAATAGGACAAAATCCCTCGTCTAAAGGAAATAGTGTAAAACCTGTAGAATCCAGAAATCCTGTACCATTGGAGTCCAACCAACCAATAAATTTATCAACATAACAAACCAAAAATTAAAAAAATGTTCTGCCCTGAAATATAATCCCACACTGCCCAAGCTGTGTAAGCAGAGTAGAGGATATTATCAGTAACAGAGAATCAGGGTCAGGAAGCAGTAGCAGGAACAGATAAGTTTTCTAGAAATCTGAATCATTGGAACATAGGATCTCTGGGATTCTGGAACAAGGAATTGCTGGAAGTCTAGAAGGAAGGGACTCAGAAACATCGATCGTTAGGATTAACAAGGTTTTGTGGGATATAGTAGGTTATCCAATAGGTTGTTTTTCATGTTGCAGATGAGACACTAGTAACAATCGTACCTTGTAAGAAACATTTTGTAGAGCAATGAAGTTTGTCAGTAAAGATATTGATTTTCACATTCAGGGTAAAATTTTGAAGTTAAGCTATATGTAGTATACCCAATCATTATAGAGAAAGCATTGTATACGAAGAGAATTGCAGACTTATGGAGAAAGTCTTCAGGTTCTCCATTGAGGCAAAGATCGGTGGTGACAACTTAATTTAAGTAGTTCTGTACTTAGAAATTCATTTCCCATGAAAATAAATGTCTGCAAACTCAGAGAAAACGAAGACCTAATGACTGCAGCAAACGCCAGTGACAAAACTACCCGATCGCGAAATCCGCACCGCGCGGGTAGGGGCGGTAGTTATAAAAGAGTATGAATAGCCGTTCATGATTCTCACGGGGACAGACAAAAATTTGTAGGTTTGTTACTGGCAAATGTATGATTTCAATATTCACCTCCGATATTTTCTAATTTTCCACCCATGCTTACCGTTCTCATCGGCTCGGCGGTTGCTTGCCCAAACATTGTGCGGTCATCATTGCACCAAAGTAGGTGACTTCAGTTCAAATATCGATAACACACACTTTACCTTTTGATAGATCATCATAATTCAGTCTGACAAATCGAACGTAAGGTGAGAAACTTATATATAAAGTGTGCTACTTTTTAGATATAATGTGAGTTACTTTTGCAAGATTCGACATTCTCACTTATTGACTTATATATAAAAATTACAATGCTTCAAAATTTTTATATTTCAGTGCAAACACCCTGTATAACTGCTAATAAATGTTTCAAATACGTATCCTTTTAATCCTTTTAAGGTTTTCTTGCAGATATTTGGAGCCTATTTGTTCACAAATGGGCTCTAAAACCTGGTATGTAGTGCAATGTGCAATCTTGCTGGTCACTCTCGTACTATGTGGAAAAGGACCGAGTGCGATTCCCGGTCGTCTACCGAAAAACTTTTCATTAGGACGGGATTAAGCTTTTTGAGTTTCTTGCATGAGCGTGACCGAGTTAATCGATTTCTGGAAGAAGGTGCTAGTTTTGCTCTTGGAAATCGAGGTTTTTCATCTTGAAAAACAACATTGTCAGAACAAATATTTTTGTTCCGACCATGCGAAGCCGATTGTGAAACTTGTGAAACTTACAGAAATTATTCCTGACGCTCATCGCCTTGATTGCCTCGGTGAAAATTAAAAACACTACCAAATGAGACCGAGAAGAAATATTCTCGACCGAGGATTCTGATAATACTAAATCCATCCCTTGATAAGTGTTCAGGCAACTACGACCATAAGACCTCCGTACTATCTTCATATAAATTGCATGTATTCTACACCAGTGTTTCTGAATGTGTGAGCCACCACCCAGCGGTGGATCGTAGAAAAATTTAAGTGGGTTGCCGAATTTTTAATAATGCACAAAGATTGCATTAAACCTAAAATCTGCTCCATAAAAAATATATATATATTTTGATTATATTTAAGAGGGGTGATCATTTAATTCGCTGATTGGCAAAAGATCTTATCTTAATTGTCATCATCTGAATCTTCTGTGAATTTCTCCTTCTCGAAATACTCTCCTTTGAACTTTACACACTTTCGCTACCGTCATACCCACGCATTAAATGATTCTTACAAGCCATTTTTCGAAAGACGGCGAAGCACTTCCGTTATGGTTCTGTCAGCATCGTTGGCGGACGCGAAACCCTTGCCTCTCAGAGCTTTCTTCAGACATGGGGCTAATAAATCACACGGGGCTAAGTCCAGTGAATAAAAGGGATGTGACAGAACACTCGGCACATAGCCAGTGATCAGTGGTTGCACAATATTATCCGTATGGGGCCTGGCGTTGTCTTGATGGAGAAATCACTTCACACTGTAAAATTCTTCATATTTCTCACGAATGGCACGTCAAAGTTTGACTCTGAGAACCTCAGAGTATGCTTCCTTCAGCACCACGAGGCACAAAATGTGTAACAAGAAATGCCTTTTATGTCAAAAAACACAAGACCCATTTGCTTATCAGCCGAACGAGAAGCTCGAAATTTCTTAGGTTTTGGTGAATCAGAATGCTTTCACTCACTCGACTGTCGTTTTGTCTCTGGATTATAGTGAAAAATCCAAGTTTCATCACAAGTCACTATTCGATCAAACATTTCTTTGCACAAGTCTACTCTTTGCTGTTTTTGTTCTGGAGTCAAATTGTGTGGAATCAAGCAGGCACAGATTCGCGAAGTTTTCAGGCGTTCTTTCACAATATTGTGAGCACTACCATATGAAATGGACATTCTGACAGCTAATTCACGAATTGTAATTCGCCTGTCTTCATCCACGAGTTCTTGGGCTTTTGCGATTTGCTTAGGAGTTGTTGAGGAGGTAGGCTGACCAAGTCTTGGATCGTCTGCAACAGACTCACAGCCTTCACTGAGTCGTTTGCGCCATTTAAATATGGCACAAGCGATTCAGTGACACGCAATACCATACACTTCATTCATCTAACTATTTCCGATGCATTTAAGCCCCATCTGACACAATAACGAATCACATATCGTTGTTCAATCTGTATTTCAGACATGATTCTTTTTTGCTTCAAAACGATCGTCAGTGACACTCGGCTAAAAAAAACTCTTCACGCGACACTAGCTCGACAAGTACTGGCATGTGAACACAGAGTCTGCTCAGTAGTGATCAGGGAGAGCGCCTCTAGCGACTGTTATAGAAAGTTCGCGCAATAAACAAAGCTTGCACCAGTCCTCGAATTAAATAATCACCCCTCGTATATTTTGGATATGGAAAATTGAAAACTGAGTAATTAAATGAAATATGCGTGTGGACAAATACTTTGTTAACTATATTTATACTTTGGATATGTAAAGCTCAGGAGCTAAAACAAAGATCGGTGAATTTTTTTATAATCTGTAAACGCAACTTCTTAAATGATGGATCGCAGATTTTTTTTTTTTTTACAGTAAAATTGGGTCGCATTATAAAAATGGTTGAGAAGTGCTGGTTATAGATCACTGTGAATGTAAAAGAGGGGAACAAAATAAAATAAAATAAACCAGTTTCTTTAGAATGGATAATCCAATTTCACCAGAAATCTGCCCTTAGCAGATTTCTGCTAAGGGCAGCCTCCAGTGATAAACCTCTATAGAAAGTTATTTGATCAGAAAAGACAATCGAACCTATCCATTTCCAAACTGTGATAACTCAGCGTATTCACTCCACGGTCGAAGCAGCATTTTTCGTAAACATAAATATACGAGGTGTGTCAATAAAGTTCCCAGATTGGAGCTGTTGCGGTCATGTTCAATGAGTTTGAAAATAAATGAAAGTTCTGTGTTGTAGTTCAAACTTCCTACAATAGATGGTGTTACAGGGATTGTCCAGTAGGCGACAGGTTGCAAGTGACAAATAATTTCGTTAGTAGAGTTAACGTTCTGTGTCACGATTTTACAATGAAACAACGAAAGAATATCAAATTTTGCTTTAAACTGGGAAAATCTGCAACAGAAACGTATGAAATATTAAAAACTCTATATGCTCATGAAACGCCGAATCGCACCCATTCAAAGATGGACATGAGGATATTCGCGATGACCCAAAAAATTGGGCGTCTGTCAACCTCTTGAAATGAAGAGAATATTGCGAAAATTCGGCAGATTGTGGCAAAAGATTGTCGTTTGACCCTCAGAATGATGGCTGATGAGTTGGATATGAATAAGGAAACGATTTGACAAAACTAGCATAAAGATTTATGAAAAAAGAAGTAAAATGGGTAAAAGTAAAATAAAATAAGAAAAATAAAATAAATTAAAAAATAAAATAAAAAGGCCATATTGCTCGGGGATATGCGGTGGTAATTCCCTGACCTTTCCGCATCCTCCGTGTTTGGTGGTGACGGGCTCGAACCCCGGTCTAATCAAGAAGCGTGTGCTACGCACTGCTGCTCCTTCCCACCTGGCTACGGAGGCGCCTTCACATCTGGTGAGTATGGGCTTGGCACACCCAGGGTCCTCTGAGCTGGATATCATCATTCTTCTTTTTCTTGGTGATTCCCTTCTACTCTCTCTCTCTCTCTCTCTCTCTCTCTCTCTCTCTCTCTCTCTCTCTCTCTCGGGGTAATGCAGAAATTTTTTTTTTTTTTTTTTTTGTCTGGTGCAGCATAAGCCTCGTGCTTCCTTGCACCATATGGCTAATGATAATAATAATAAAACCAGTCCGCCACAACGCGAGCAGTATGACAAGGAGCGTTATGCAGCTGATACAGGCATGGGCCCTCCCCGACGTGTTGGCACAATGTAGGTAACGTATTCATTGTTACCTCGTTGACCCCAGCATTTATGGTTTTGTCCAAAACAACTAGTGGTCCCAAACCAAACCATGAAAAATAGTCCCACGCTGGAGGCAGTATCACTGCCTCCACCAAACTTCATTGTTGGGACGATACAGTGCGACAGATAGCTTTCTTCGGGTATTCGCCACACTCAAACAAGACTATAAGGCTGGTCGTATGGTTATAATCGCTACTAGTCATTCCAAAGAGTGGCTTTCCATTAGTCTGTTGTTAGTCATTAGTCCATTCTTGGACCAAAAATGGCGGGCATTAGTTGAGATGATTAATGGCTTGTGGACGGACAGCTGCGCGACTGTGGTAACCCACATGTCGTGCAGCGTCCTATGCACTATACAAGTGCTGATGTGTAGCAATCATTTCACCAAGGACCTAGGGCGCCTCCGTAGCCAGGTGGGAAGGAGCAGCAGTGCGTAGCACATGCTTCTTGATTAGACCGGGGTTCGAGCCCGTCACCACCAAATACGGAGTATGCGGAAAGGTCAAGGAATGACCACCGCATATCCCGGAGCAATATGGCCTTAGTTGCTAATGCTCCTAAAAACCAAATAACAAACAACAACAACAACAAACCAAGGACCTGTGTGTGCTGCGACAACGTCGACCTTCGTTCCGAGCCAACGATTCTCTTGTCGTGTCATGTTCCGTCAGCTTCAGAAGTTTCCGTGTCGTTTCATGATGGTTATAACTTATAACAGACTTTCAGCACCAACCCACTTCCTTCAGGTCACGTCACCAAACGTCGACCTAGCGATTTTCAGTGCCTTTGATATCTCATGTACATACTGAGTGCTTATGTCTCGCCACGTGTATTATCATTCCACGCGGAAAGTCTGTTAATCACAGCATTTTGCATTCACAATCGTATCACTTAATGTTCTCGAAGGCCTACGAGCATATTTATTTTTTTTATTTTTTTCAAAAATAAATAAATCTTTATTGTGAAGTAAAGTTACAGCACAATATCCCATCACGGCGACGAGCGCCAGGGGTTCACCTATAGCAGTTAGAGAAAAGCAGAATAAGTACAGTGTACAAATACAAAAGGCTACAAAATACAGATTACAAATGCAAAAAGAAATACAAATACAGCATAAAAACAGAGCCGAACACAAATATAGAAAAACATATACAACTTGGCAATGATTCAGGGTTCAAGGGCTTTGATAAAGTTGTGTCTGTCCTTCTTGTTACTTATTGTCCTGTCGATGTCGGCGTCCACACGGTTCAGGGCGACGAGCATCTGCATGGGGAGAAATTTCTGTGAGTACAAGCCTGTTGTGGTGAGCTACAAGTGCTGGTACCGACCTTAGGCTTGGCTGTGGGATTCTCCAAGAGCAAGCGTTCCAAATATTTGGAGATGATATCTGGCCTGTGATGAGTTTGGCTGTGAAGACCAGCCTCTTTTCCACGATCAGGAACTTCATCCTTGGGATGTCAAGTGCTTGTGCCATCATGGTGGTTGTGGTAGCGGGAGGTAGACGAAGCTTGTTATTGGCCCATTTCAGTAACCAGTGTTCAGCGGTGTACACCCGCTTGAGGTTTGTAGGTGCAGCAGATGCCCATATTTTTGCACCATAGAGAATGTCGGGGTAGACGTTGGAGGTGATGAACTTTTTAACAGTGAGAGGATGTCGAACGCGTAGCAGCTGCTGCTTTGAGATCCACCGTAGACGAGAAAATTTGGTACTAATTTTGTCGATCTGGTTGACAAAGGACATCCTTTGATCAAACAGAACACCAAGGTCTGTGTGCGAGGGTACGCTTTGTATTCGTGCCCCTGCGAATGACACGTTGAGTCCTGTTGGCATGGATTTGAGGGAGAATATAACCTGAGCAGACTTCTGTGGGTTGATTTTTAGATTGAAGTTTGCCAGGTACAATTCAAGATCCTTAAGTTGTGAATTGATCCTGTTGCTTAGCTGAACGGTGCACGTATGAGAGTGTGCGCGTATGCTTGTGAAGAGATCGTTGCTATACTGTACTTCAAAGCAGAGGTATGACTATTCTGGGAACTGATAGTTCGATCCCACTTTCCTGGCAGCACAGCAGTTAATCCCCGTTCCAAATGGACTTGAACCCTTTGGAATGGGAATTAATTTTGATTTAGAACACAATGAAACCTCACATTAAGGCTACAAAACAAGATTGGGCAAAATTGCACTTTAACGCAATACTGATAAGAGGGTTAGCAAATACTAACGCTTTGCAGGAAAAAAAATCATTCTTGGAGGTTTTTATTATCGGACCTCATAAATCATCTTTTTTTTATACCTCTAGGAACTGTCTTTAAAATGTCACATACAGTGTGCATTTGATTTGGGAAAACTCTATTAAATAATTTGCTCTTTTTTATTTAACCTTTTTAAAATACAGAAAAAATTAAAAACAGTTACGAGTTTAAAATTTAAAGGATTTTTTCCACTTATAATAAATACGTTTTCTATTATCATCAAATTTATATTCATCAAATCTTCCAGCTTTTGCTGGAAGATTTGATGAATATACAGTATTTGATGAATTGTCGATTTGTTAAAAATATTACACGATAAGGTTTAACTATCGGTCATAACTGATAAATAAAATATCGACATCCTTTGATGCACTATGACCAAACAGTTTTGTATTATTGACTGGCATACAATATGGAAATATGATATGTAGAATAACATTTTAATTCATACCTGTAAAACAGAGTTAGCTTTTATTCAGCTTTTTTTTTTTTTTTTTTTGTAATAAATACACTCGGATGAGTGGATAAATAGATCGATATAGAAGACGAATTTTGAAATTAAATTATCGAACATAAACTGAAAACCAGCAAAGTCCGAACTGAAACCAGCAAAGGCATTCGTGACAACGGTTATCATCATCATCAGCCATTTTCAATACACTGCAGGATGAAGGCCTCTCCAGCAACTTTCCAGTTCCTTCTGTTTTGAGCACTGGCCATCCATTTACTACCCAGAAACTCATGAATTTCATCTATCCATCTCAGCCTTTGTCTTCCAGGTTTTCTTCTAGCTCCTCTTGGGTACCATTCTGTTATTTTCTTAGTCCATCTGTCATCATGTCTTCGAGCTATGTGTCCTGCCCAAGACCATTTTAGTTTTGATATGAATGTCCTTTACTTGAGTTTGCTGCCTAATCCATGTGTTTCTCTTCTTATCTAACAGTCTGATTCCCAATATAATTCGTTCCATTCTTCGCTGTGTAGTTCTCAGCTTCTCTTCCATTCTTTTGGTGAGTGCCCAAGTTTCACTTCCATAAGTCATGGTGGGGAGTATACACCGTTGTCACTGTCAGTGACAGTGACAACGGTAAAAGACACCAACACACAACTGGTTTGGAAAATTCACAAAACTTGAAAGAAAAAAACAGGATTCGCTTTGAACATTGAAAAAATATATATATATATATTTACTAAATAAAATAACATTTTTATTTTAAGATATATTTAAAAATATTAAATATAGTAATTACATTAGTATTGTACATAGTAATGTTAACGCGACAAAATAGTGCAATACAGTAAACAGTTCTGTACTTGAAGTTTACGTTTTCGTACTTCTCTCATTTAACAAATATTTGGCAACAGAAAAATTACACCTTAAGGTTTGACTATTGATCATAACTGATAAATAACGAATATCGACATCCTTTGTGATGTACTATGACCAAACATCCTGTCCCTAACACGATATGCTTGTCTTCCTTTGGTGTTCGGACGATTATCTGTCTAGCAAGCAGCACGCTGTCTGCATCTCTCAATAGCTGTTTTTCATGATATCGAGAGTAGGAATCACGGTTAAAATATGTGCATTGGGTTTATTTCTCTTCTTAATGCGACTAGCAATAGCTAGCAGTCACTAATTACCTTTATTCAATAGCCGTATGTTAAGAACACAGCAAGGCAAACAGCAGTAACATTCATTAAAATTTTCTGATCTAACCTTTGGTTAAATAAATACATTACCGATGGGTATAATGATCTGATTCATCTTTCCATTTAATATAATTACAGTAATTTGCCCTAAGGTAACCAGAAGGAACAGTGTAATTTTTCTATATATATACTTTCCCTTGATAGAGCATCGTGAGTAATTTTTGATTAAATAAAGATGTAATAAATGTTTATCGATATTCTTTCACCTGAGATTTATCTTTTACACTGCGAGTAGATCGAACAGTAAATTCATATTATTAATATTACTTTCTAAAGAAACACACATGATAAAAAAATTAAAGGGTAATGATATGCATATATTTATAAATTTCGTTTTTTATATTTGTTTATATTTATATCTTCTCTATATTTCTAAATATATTTATTTGTATTTATTCACTTCTATCCGCATAAAAGCGAATCTCAGCACCACCATTGAATTTCATAATTTTTGTAAAAGAGAACCACACTGTAGGAAGTTTCACTGAATTGGTGAAATTGTATGCTAATCTCGAAGATTCTTTAAAAGTCTAAATCCTTTGGTCAGTAGTTCTGTTTACCTTTTGTTTTTATGACCTAGAAATAAATAAATAATGAAAACCGGATATATTTCGGACTGCTGTAGTCAACATTTTAATATTGCAATATTTCATTTATATTTAATAATTGAAGAAAACGACACCTTCAAATTGATGATGAACATAACAAAATTTAAATAGATTTTCATAGTTTCTTAATTTCGTGAAAACATCTGTAATTATGGCATCAGTCAGCTCACGACAATTATGACAATAGATCTATTCATCTAACTACATATGTTTAAAAAAATAAAAGGAAATAAATTTTGATTTGTTACAGACCAAAACTTTTAGTTTATAAAGTCATCTACGCTTCATAAGAAGTTATATAATTTACAGAAACATAAGAATGAAAAGGATAGTAATAAACGTGGAAATATATTTCTATAGGATTATTGTAGTTTCATTTAGATAAATAAAGAAGTGGCAAAAATTAAAGTTTATTTGACAACGGACAGGTAAAGGGATAGATAGAACTTACTTTCTTTTCATATATCTTTGAAGCTTCCTTGTTTGACTTATCATACAGAAAATATTATTTTTCCTCTTATAAAAATAAACAGGCTGCATAATCGTTAATCCTTTGGATAACATGTTATTATGCTGGCCTTTTCCTGGATCATATAATCTGATACAATTACAAACTGATGACAACTTTATATCGATTTAAAGGCTACATTGTAATAAATTAGGTTATTTAACTGGAGTATCTAAATAATTTACGTTCTCCTAATTAAAATCTAATTATTATTTAAATATTTTACAATAACTTTCAGCATAAACAAAATGTTTCTATAATAACTAAAAGAAAATTCAGAAATGAATTGATTTTCCCGTTTCCTTTCGTTGCTAAATAATTGAATTAAGTATTAATTCCTTAGGATTTGTATGACTTGGATAAGTATTTGTTCGTTTCGAACGTAAAACTAAATATTCTCATTTTCTGAGACAGAATCGAATTATAATAACACACTTGCAACATTTTAGATAATTCGTTTGCTACAGGGCTTGACTTTACTGTCTGGCTTTTGCGTCTCACAGTGCTGCAATATGTGCGTATTTCAATGCTGAATCCAGCATACTACATCACATTGTATTTTTTAAAAAATAAATTATTAAAAGCATACGGAATAAAAGTTGACCGTTTTGTAGTCTGCATTACTTTACTGAGAACTGGTATTCTAAAGATGTATGAAATGAATTATTAATTTTAGAATAACTGTCACTTGAACCGAAGTTAAAGGAAACAGAAAGAGAATTAACAGTGGCCGAATTGTTTTCCAGCTGTTAGGTAGCATGTTTCGCCTGTTATATACACCTCCAGTTCGCTGTTCACCATCGTTTCATGGGAGACCATTCTCCAAACCCTTCATCGAAAATGTCTTCATCAAAACCTCGAGAATCAACTTCAGGAAATTTTCTCTTTTCTTTCAGGGAATGCTGAATGACAGGATAAAGACTGCGGTCTGCTCCGTTCGATCCCATTGACAAGGATTCGAATCCATTTGAATTAGACAGGACTCGTAAGAGATGATTGAGGACCTTTGGTTCAGAACGTGCATGATGCGCAAACTTGTTTCTTTTGAAGTTGTCTTTCCAGTTCTCCTCGAAACGGATGCTTCCTGGATAAAAATGAGGAGGATTTTCAGCAGACAAAGGTATTTTGTCGAATAAAGCATACACATGTGGCAGAAATGGCTGTGCTTTTGCCCCTGTATCAATCAGTGTTTCAGGAGTTTCCTCAAGAGAAGGGGCGGCCATACATAGCGATGCTGTTAGAAAGGTCCATAGGACAAACCTTGACATCCTGTAATAGAAAAAAAAAAAACAGTAAAATATTCCATCAGTAAATTGACTGTTTCTGAATTTGTGTATAACAATAAAATTTTGCAGTTTTTAAATTTATAAGTATACGTAGAAATCCAAATAAATTATGAAGAGATGAAATTATTAAAAAATGGTTTATAATATGAAAGAGACGGAAAAATATTTTTATCGATTAATAAATCTCCAGATCTGAATGCGATCTAGCACCCTTTGGACACTCTCGCAAGTACTACAGTGGTTATAATCACTTTCTTCCCGCACCGGTTATAAAATGCTGAAATTCGAATTCTGTCAATGACGGGAGGAATTTTTATGGGATTTGTGCACAACGTGGATGAGTTTGCTGGTCTCCTACGAGGACTACATGGTTTTGCCTGCGGGGAAATCGGGTGTTTGGTTCAGCAAAAAATGGTTTAGTTTTTAAGAAAAAACTTAAAGTTTAAGGATGTCACATCGGTATCAAAAAAAAAAAAAAAAAATGCAGAACCACGTGATTACACTAGAATATAGCAAATACCGAAAAAGGCAACTTGATGATTACGACTCATCCAACGTCCCGGGTAATGAAGTGTGTGGATGTACCATTGTACATCAATTTTATTCAGCGGCTTGTATACAAGGTGACATGTGCTAAACGCATATCTAAAAGATGGTTGAGAAAGTCCAAATACTCTGCTACCAAGACATCTGGTAATATGCGCAAACCGATAATTGCAAACCATATTATTCTGACCGAGAAGTTGAAGAGAGAAGTGGTTGATGGGACCGTATATTGGACACGCATGGTATACAGGTTGCACCTCATCCACGTACAGTATTACGTTGGGTATGGAATGCATGTCTTGCAACGAGCCTCATTCGTCCGGAGGGTCTTTATTAACGATCATAAATCCTCTGCCAACAAACATGCAATTGTATCACATCAAGCCTTTTATTGCGTGTAGTGACATAATAACGCAAACTCACAAATGTGTTAACATAATTAAAAATAGTGCTTTTATAGAACAAAAAAGAATTACGGATTAAAAATAGAGCTATTGCCTTAATTCATATAGGTGTTTCCTTTTTTTTTTTTTTTTTCTAAACTGTATGATGAATTAGAAAAAACACCAAATAATTAGTGCAATTTCTTTTTCTAATTTGCATAATCCTATACGAATGCTAACCTTATTTATTTAGGATAACGCTTACCGCATATAGGACTATGATGCAGATCTAGGCCAAGATTCTGTGATAATACAATTACTATTCATAACGACCTTGGCCTAGATCTACATCATAGTCCTATATGCGGTAAGTGTCTCATTCTAAATAAATAAATATTTTTATTGCAGAGATAATAAATACGCTTGCAATATACCATTCACAGTCAGAAAACCAACAGGCATTCTCTAAATCGACGTATATTTTATTATATATTTCAGAAAAGAAAATTTAAATATTTATTCATTTAATTTTCGTAATTTAGAACATAAAATATATTTTTAATATATTTTATTTTATGAACTAAGTTGTGTCACGAGTTTGTTTTAAGTAATTTAAAATAGCGTAAATAACATAAAATAACGTCTCCTTGCAAAACCTCTGGCTGTTGAACATGAAGGGTGGTATTATTGCAATGCAATAAAGTATTAATTTATTAATACTTAAATATTATTAATTAATTTATTGTATTCCACTATAACTATCACGTTTTGTACCCATTTCTCTAATACCAGAAGACAGGTCACGAAACCCTGTTGAAATACTGTTCAAGGTTTAGGCCCTAAATAGATGTTAGATGAATTGATGAGAATCCTGGCAGAGAAGAAAAATACGCATGGGTTGCATTTAAATTATCGAGCAGCACATACGCCTATGGTAGATATAATGTAGTCTGTAATCAAGTCACAAAACAGATTAGGCAAGCTAAGGTAGATTACCGGAAATCTTTGGCAAAGGATGCAAAGAAAAACGGCAAATTCTTCTTTACTTATGTAAACTCTAGAAGGAAGGGGGATGAATCAGATTGTTCCACTTAACATCAATGGTTCGTCTGATTTTGCTCAGGTAGCTGACAAACTGAATCAGTATTTTGCATCTACATTCACACATGAGGAATTCTGTTGGGAAGTGGGAGCCAGAAGCTTATCAAACTCTAACAGGGAGCTTAATGATTTTGTAATAACAGAGGAAGGTGGAAGAGAAATTGTTGAAGTTAAACATAAGAAACAAACCTGGATTGGATGGAATCTATCCAGTTATATTAAAGGAGGCAGCAAAGTAAGTAAGCAAACCCTTAGCCATAATTATGAGAGCATCCTTGGATTCGGAGGAGGTCCCCACGGACTGAAGAAGTGCAAATGTACCCCCAGTTCACAAAGGGGATAAAAGGGTAGCACGAGTAATTACTGACCTCTTAGTTTAACTTCTGTTCCGGGGAAAGTAATGAAGTCACTGGTTAAACAAGCAATGCAGGATTATCTTGACAAGACTGCAGTTATAGTTCAGACACAGTATGGGTTAGTTAAGGGGAAATCTTGGGGAAATCTGATTGGATACTACGATGTAGTCACAAAGGAACTGGATGCAAAACAAAATAAATTTTGATGTCATATGCTTGGATTTCAGGAAAACTTTTGATACTGTTGCACATAAAAGACTGCTGTACAAATTGGAGCAGTGTGGCATTAAGGGAAAGTTTCTCCTATGGATAAAGGGATGGTTGGGTGGGAAAAGACAAAGAGTGGTAATCAATGGACTAATGTTATTAGTGGAGTTCAGTGTTGAACCCACTGTTGTTTTCTGTATTTATCAATGATATTGATGGAGGCATGTCATGCTTAATGTCGAAGTTTGCAGGTGATACAAAAGTTGGCAGGGTTGTTAATAACGGTAATGAAGGTACACTGCTGCAACTCAATCTGGAAAAGTTAAGCAGATTGGCTGAGAGGTGGCAACTAAAGTTTAACATTGACAAATGCGAAGTACTTCATATGAGTAGCACCAACTCCAGAATAACGTAAAAATTGTGCGGTAGTACACTCAGAGTAGTGGAGAATGAAAAAGACCTGTGGGTAATTGTGTAGTAAGGTATAAGTTTTCAGAGCAGTGCAGACAGCCTGCCAGAGCAGCTCATCGGGGCTTTGTTAATGATACATGGATTTCTGGCATGGATAAGGAGGTGATTGTCCCTTTGTATAAGGAAATGTTCAGGCTACACCTTGAGTACTGCATACAGGTCTGGAAGCCTCATTTTAGGAAGGATGTAGAGCTGTTGGAACGCGTACAGTGAAGGGCAACAAGATTGGTGAGAGAACAAAGGGGGGGGGGGGCTCTTACCAAGAAAGGCTTAAGTTTTTCAAATTGCAACGTGTGGATACTGGGCACCGAGGTGATCTGAATGAGATGTATAATGCTTTGAATGTTTTGTGGGTGATGGGATTCTTCCTCTTGCTCAGATTACGCACTTGAGGGGGCATAAATTCAAATTGAGGAAAGACAGTTTCAGAATAGATGTGCGAAAATTTGCCTTTAGCTAGCGAGTAGTTGATGGCTGGAACAAATTTCCATCTGTCATTGTGGCAGTTGATAACTTAGATAAATTCAAAGAGGAACTGGACAAACGTTTTGAGCGAATGGAAGCTGGCTTTCTGGCATAATAGTCCACTACTAATGCTAACCCACTAATATTTGATATGCAATTGTGCATCACTCTGTATATATAATATTTTTTTTTATACTTTTTGTGCATCACAAGATGGTGGTGGACATTAATTTGGTTTTGCTAGGGTCGTCATATGTTTGGAGCCTGTCAGCAGCCGTAGAGTAGCTTATGCATGTAGTATATACTTCTTTGCTTGAGTGAAGTTGCGACGAAGTTAACATTTACTATTGACTATTCCCGACCGTTGTTTTGGATGATTTAAATAATCAAAGCTTTCAATGATGGAGGTAAAATTTTCATTAATTTTGCCTAAGATACGTTTATTAACAATTATTATTATAGCAGAATTAGATAGTATGAATCAGAGCTGTAATACTCAATATGTTCTACGTTGATAATAATATTAGTAAATTAATAAGAGGAGTTTACCTCAATATAGTACGTGGAACACTTCCGTATGATACCCTCCAGAAATTAAAACGGAAAAAACGAAAAAATCGACAACTTACCGGTACATTAAAGTAAATATAAATAATTAAAGTAAAATATAAATAATTAAATAATCAATTTAACACAATTCAAAATCAATTCAAAACAATTAAAATTCAAATTAACGCAATTAAAAGAATCTAACGAAAAAATTCAAAACGATTTTCCTTCCTGAAGCTGACAATGCTTTTCGACCGACTGTCGTGATCACAGGAATGAAAATTACCGAATCAGGCTAAACCTGCAACTTAAATAGTGATTATGTGTCTTCGCGCATGCGCGTAAAGGTCCACGCATCGGAGATCAAATATGGCCGCCGAACATTAACAGAATTCTCGTGTAATTTAATTTCAACGGTTTCTGCAATTAATAGTCGCGTATAATTACGTTGAACGTTAAGTATTTTGGCCTCGTTAAATAAAAAAGTATGTTTTTCGTTAATGGCATGAAAGGCTAATTCTGACGCTGCTGAACGAGAAGCACGAACTGAGGCTTCGTGTTGATTTACACGGATATTAAGAGAAAACCGCGTCGAACCCTGATAAGACGAGTCGCAATCACCGCAAGAAATGTTGTATACTAGATCATTAATTTGTGTTGCGAACGCCGAAAGAACCGAGCGATTGTTCAGTATAGTGTGTAACTTCCGTATAGGCCTAGCTATAATTTTAAATTCGGTATCTTTAAAGAATCTGTTAAGCTGTTTGTGCCACTGTTCAACATATGGGACAGAAATAAAGTATTTTTTGATATTACTATTGTTGATTGGTGCAGTATTTTGTATCCTATCCTTAGCTTGTACCCTAATTCGATTTATTGTGTTAATGGGATAACCCCTGTTCAAGAATCTGCTAGTTAATATTTGTATTTCTGAGTCTAAAGCAGAATCCGTCGTTGAATATTTATAGGCATTTAGAAATTGATTAAAGATAATCGATCTTTTGTAGGTGAACGGGTGGTAGCTATTATAATGTAGAAGCATACCGGTGTTTGTGGGTTTTCGATAGATGCTAAATTGTATTTTGTTCGAGTCCCGGGTAAGCGTGAAATTTAGAAAGTTTAATGACTTAGTATCCGTATCTTCCCTTTCCAATGTAAATTTGAGTCTAGAATGAATAATATTAAACGAATGAAAAATGTCTTGGATAGTACTACTATCGGTAATAACTAGAACATCGTCTAAATACCTCCCATAGTATGTGATACGGGGACGAAAAGGTGTCAAATGTATCTGCTCAATCGTTGAGAGATAGACCTCTGACATTAAGCCACTCAGGCTCAAACCCATTGGTAATCCAAAAATTTGTTTGTACACCTTGTCTCGAAAGGTGATGTAGTTAGCCTCAACTAATAGTTTAATTAAGTGAAAAATCTCCTTTATAGGCAGCTTCGTATAATTAATCGGTGTCGAGTTTTTATTTAACATATCCCAAATAATATCTAATGTGTATTCAACGTTTACATTCGTATATAATGAGGTAACATCTAATGAGAATAAATTGTCATTGTCGCCGAGTCTACAGTCTTTAAGATTATTAAATAATGTATCGTAATTCTTAATCCCAAATTGTATAACCTGTCTAAAAGGTTTTATAATGTTATATACATGTGTGGCTAAGGCTGAAAATGCCGAGTTCCTGTAGGAAACAATAGGTCGAATCGGAAATCCAGGCTTGTGTAATTTTACCTGACCAAAAAGTGCAGGAATATTGTATGTTCTGGACTTCAATTCCTTCAACTGAACCATAGTAATGTAGTCGTTTTTACGATATGTGGTTAACGTTTTATTGTATTGATTTACCAAATTGGTAAACAGTGTCGGGTCCACTTCACAATAAGTGGAGGTATCAGATACAACTGAATCTAACTTATTAATATAATCATGTTTATCTAGTATTACCACTGTATCTCCTTTATCTGCCCTCTGTATAATAATGTTCTTATTTTCTCGAAGTTCTCGTAAAGCTGAACTGTCATGTGTATTCAATTTAGGAAGTCGCGTTTCTTTTATGTTATTCACTACTTGGTTAACTTGTTGAATAAATACATCTTTTTGTGGAACACTACGAAGTCCAAATTCAATATCAATTACGCATTGTTTTTTTGGCAGCTTTCGAGGTGGTAAATTATAATTTAATCCTTTGGATAAAAGTGAAATCTGGTCCTGCGATAGTGTACACGAGGAAAGATTTGTAACCTGTTGATATGTCGGTTCGTTGGATACTGGGTGAGGGGGTGTTCGTGAACTAGCCGACATATTCTGTGGTAGTGCGTTATGTGTCTGTGGGGGGGGGGATGTCACCCAACTCGTGTGAACTTGGTCGCAAGCTCGCGACAATGTGTTAGAATTCGCATGAACGTGTCTTGAACTATTCGATAATGTTTGCAACTTATTAACGTGTCTGTTTTTTATTTCTGAGGCTTGTGCTTCCCGTCGCAAATCTATGGAGGTCTTCAAAACAGACCAATCGTTCGGATGTAGATAATTTTTTAATTTATCGCGAAGCTTCCTAACCTGGGGAAGGTATTTTTGTTTATCCGAATATCGAGATTTTAAGGCAAGCTTAACAATATTACGTGATGTCGCCAGTGATAGTTGTTTTATGCCTGAAATTTTTTGATTTAAATTCACCCTGGCAAACTTCGGAACGATGTTGTTTTGAAGGCAATATTTTAGGAAAGAAATATGGTAACTTTGGGCCGAGTAAATTAGTGTAGATTTAATGTAATTTTGTACCAAGCCATTCAAAAAATCTCCCATAATTGTGTGTATCGATAGTATACTACTGGAGAGACAGGAAGTGAATGAAATAGTCAATAAGAGTTTAATTGTTTTGAATTGATTTTGAATTGTGTTAAATTGATTATTTAATTATTTATATTTTACTTTAATTATTTATATTTACTTTAATGTACCGGTAAGTTGTCGATTTTTTCGTTTTTTCCGTTTTAATTTCTGGAGGGTATCATACGGAAGTGTTCCACGTACTATATTGAGGTAAACTCCTCTTATTAATTTACTAATATTATAGCAGAATATACAGCAGAATCTACTAATCTGGTATTCACGGACTGGAGAGGTATAGGGAAAATGTATTTCTTTAAATAGGTAATACAAAACAAATAAAATACAAGTTACAAAAGTAATATAAGTTTAACTAATCCGACGTTACGTCAGACAAGGATTAAAGTATTGCCTTGCACATAGACATTTTTTTTAAATACTAAACGTATAACCATAGTATTTATTCCGAACATTTACCATCACACATTCTGAAATATTTTTCAATAAAGTCAAATTTTCAAAAATATTTTATCACCAAATTAAAGCCGAGTAATTATATTTAATCAATAAAAGAAAACGGACAATTAAAAATAAGAGTTAGCATTACTGTTATGTGAAATGTTTTAGTTTAGTTTGCTTATTAGCAACGTCTTTCGCTAGAATGCATTACTTTATAGAACCTCCTGTAGACAGTATTTTCGGGGTTGACTTTACTTGATGGAGTATGAGCCTGCCTCGAAATACATATTTTTAAATTAACTGTTCATATATTTTAAATGATTAATAATATTTATTCGTATCTTTGTTTTTGTAATACGCAACTGCCTATTTCTGAGGTAGGGATTTTAAGACCTTTATAGTGTATGCAGGGCCAGCCATAGGAACCCGCGCCTGTTTTTATTTATTTATTTAAATGGACTGTTATTTGGAGTTTTTGAAGTTTGCAAACCATTTAAGAAATAGCTTTAGTCGCCAAATTCTTCTACTTATGCTATTCGTACAACTGACGAGTAGAATAAGTTTGTTACACCACATTCTACTGTGGTGTAGCAAATATCTGGGAATTTGACAAAATAATAAAAATTTGCATCGAGAAAAGCAAGAAAGATTAATTGTCCATATGTCCATAAATTCGTATGTTCTCTGGTCGGTTTTCCTGTTTTGCTGGACGAAAAACTCTAGTTTCCCGGGGCGCGGGGGGGGGGGGAACCTTGCTGTCCTCTCCTGAGACCGACTAAATCAGCTACGGAGTAGAAAAAAAAAAAAAAGAAAAGAAAAAAAAAAGCTCATAAAAGTTCGTGTTATTGACGGAATTCGAACTTTGGACATTTTCACCCAGTGGGGAGCATGGTGATTATAATCACCGTGCTAACCGTGAGGACAGTGAAGTTCGGAGGAAGTGGTGTTATGGTATGAAGCAGTTTGTGATGGTATGGCCTTAGGACCTTTGGTGGTTGTGCCGGAACCATGACTGCCGACTCCTGTTTTAACATTCTGGATAATTGTATGTTTCCTACAATGCCAGCACAATCGTTCCTAGTCCTCCAGTGTCCAACCAGCGTGTTGACAACACAGCATTCTTGGGTCGTCTCCTGTGGAACTACATACGTTCTAAGTGTGCGGCGCATCGGTTTTTGGGATCGTTCTTGCATTTCTCATAATGTAACGCGATGATCGAAAAATGACCACAGAATATATAACCAGTTTAAAAACAACGTACTGATGACTGACGACCTTAGTATCATTCGCATAAAATGCTTATTCACACTAAGTCGAACATTGGAAAAACTACACAGTTAATATTAGTATAGGCTTTTCTGCATCAGAAAAAACTACAATTTGTATCCCATTTATTTTTTCCCCATCTAGATGGCACTGATCGAGGTGCTCCGTTAAATCTAACCTGACTGTAAATCTGAAATCGCCGAGGGAGAAAGTTTATTAAACGGAAATTTTCTAAGATCCAGTAAGTTGGTTTTCTTCCATAATTTTATTATTGGCAACATGATTCAGGGAGGGCAGAGCTTATACAGCACCGGCTATTAAAAAAAAAAAAAAAACCGGCTTGCTTCATTCGCTCAAATCTTCCTTAAATTTAATCGAGCTGTCCACGTTTACAACATTAGGTGGAATTTTCCAGCAACTGATTATTCTTTGGCTGAATGCAAATTTCTGCACAGCTGTTCTGCAACCATCTCCTTTTCCAATTTAAATTTATGCTGTGTGTGTGTGTGTGTGTGTGATCTGAAAAAGAGTAATCATTCTATCATATAAACCAAATCTTGGTTTATATGATGGAATGATTACACCTTTGTCCTTGTTGAAACAGTTCCTCTATATTATTGACAGAACTCGATGAGGTGCTATAGCAGCTTGTTTGCACTGCTCAGAAATCATGCCGACTGTACCATTACCCTAGAGCTTTTTTATGCTCCACTACTTTGAGTTTGGTACCGCTCAGTAGGTATGTTACGCTGGGATTACTGCACCCAAATGCACTCACTGCCTTGCATTTATCACTGTTAAACCTCAGTTGCCATTTTCCAGCTGATATGCTTAGTTTATGTAGATTCTCTTCACGTAGCATATATCCTGATTATCGTCTTTAACAACTGTGCTCCCCATTGTATCATCTGTAAACTTGTTATACCTATATTGATATCATTAATAATTATTAAAAAGAGTAAGGGACCTTCTGTGGAACCGCTAATGTGATGAGAGAGAGAGAGTTTGGTTTTAGTTTTTATGGTGTGTGAAATTAACTTCCAAGTGCAGTCGCCATTTATAACCACTCTGTCTCCTACCACTTAATCAAACCTTTATCTATATAGTATTAACTTTCCCCTAATGATCCAGTTTATATTATCACATTGCTCCAAGTTATATAACAATTGTACATGTGTTACTTAAAGTCTCTACCGAAATCTAAATATATGATGTCAAAATTATTCTTTGCACTCAGCTTCTTTGTGACAACGTCATAGTAACTAATCAGATTGGGGAGGTATGAACTACTTTTAAGTCTCATGCAGTGATTGCCTTTTGAATCCACTTCTATCAAGATGAGCTTGCACTACTTTTACTATTGATTCCATTACCCCCCCCCCCCCCCCCCAACCTCACAGAGGTTAAACTTGCAGATCTGTAGTTACCCATTTATTCTTTGACCAACCCTGTGAACAGGCGATACATTTGCACAGAAGTGCCTGCTGATTTACAGTCAGGAGGCACTTCTCCTTATGTTTAAAGGTTTAACTACTTTTCTAGATTATTTTAATATAATTGGATGGGTTCCATCACCCCCAGCTGCTTTGTTCACTTTTAGTTGCTGCAATTTCTTTTTCACTCTCTTTCTGTTATTATAATTTCTGTTTTAATGGCATAACTTGTATTTCTGTTTTAGTGCTTCCAAAGGCAGGATTCTGCATTTGGCTGCATTACAATGTAACTGCTATTTCTCGGACCACCCACGAAGCTTGTTCTGAAGAAGTTCCGCTTCATTTGTATTATCAGCCATCCTGCTGACCTTTGCATAATCTGCAAATTTCAACGTTGTACCCTTTGTTCCTTCCTCTATATCATTCAAGGAGATCAGAAACAAGAGTGGTCCTGCCACCGACCTTTGAGGAACCTCGCTTATAACTCTAGTCCACTCTTAAAAATGACTAACAACTCTTCCTCCTGTATTATATCCATTTAGGATCGTATACGTCAAGATAACCTTGTAATGCTTCTTTGACTCTAATTTTTCTGGATTTGCAATTTTTGGTTTGAGAACAGAATGCCAAAGTTGTAGAGTTTTAGACGTATCAGCGACTTGGACCATATTGTCTAAGTCGCTGATACGTCTGTGCTGTATGTCTATGAATTGCGTGTGTTCTTTGATCGATTTGCTTGTTGACTGGACGAAATACGTGAGTTTCCGAAAGGAAACAACCATGTAACTCCCACCCGAGACCAACTAACTCAGCCACATTGTGAAAAAAAACCATAAATTCCTTTCGTCATTGACAGGATTCGAACCCGGGCCTTTACCGCCTGGTGTTCGGAGGACGGTACTTATATGGGCTGTGCTACCAACGAATGTATTGATAAAGTGGGTTAAAAACGTCATTTAAGCAATTTTGACTACTACGTATAATAAAATGAATGTTCTGGAACGAGCAAATATTATCGGTCATTTACAGTTCAGTAAATCGATATTTTCTCTAAAATTTCATCTGCTTATAATACAAGCACATAATAAATATTGTATAAACGACTGTGTAAGAGGAGGCGTTTAATTTTTATTTTTAGTACCAAAACTTTTTCTGGAGAACAGTGAAACAGTTTTATGCCGGGTAACGAATTTTTCAGAGAATTCCTCTGAAGGTTCTGCTATTTGTATTTGAAACGGATCGGTTGGAAGGATATTCGGTACCTACTACTATAAAAAAATTTTTATCAGTATTGCCATGCTGGTGGAAGTGGTGGACGATAGGAACGAGATCTACAGCCCCGTGCTTGAATGTACCTAAAGTTATTATCAATCATATCGGCTCGTTTACTAAGGAAAATGAAGGCAATATTCACTCTTCAGAAATAAGACGACAGCTGTTTTTGGTCGTAATATTTGTGAAAAAGATTAAATCTACTTTAGCCCTCAGAAATATTTCCGGGAAAGTTCTGCAATATTGTTTGTTGTTTTTGTATTGGATATTTCGATTCTGATGTACATATGGACTTGTGCCATATTGGTGGCACAAGTCCATTTGGTGGTGCAATCAGTTGATTTGGATTGGGACCATTGGAACCTATAGGGAACCTATAGAAACCTATAGGGAAACAGAAATCCAAAGAAGAAAAAATTAGTCAAGAAACACTTGTCATGATGAACCAAAGAAGACAAATGAAGAGCAAGAAAAACACTGACAGGGAGAAAATTGAGTATACTGAGTTATGCAAAGCCATTAGAAAGAGACTCAGAGAGGACATAAGAAGATTTAACACAAGAAAAGTAGAACAAGCATTAAGGGAAAACAAAGGATTGAAATCAGCAGCCATGAGCAGTAATACAGAAAGACAAATGATACTGAAACTGAAGAATAGCGATGGTGTACTTATAAACAGCAGAGAAGGCATAATTCAAATAGCAGAAGACTACTATAGAGAATTATACAAGGAGCGAGGGAATGATACCAGCAGTGGGGAAGATGGATTGCAAAGTAGCAACACATACGACATACCCGATATTCTTCCTGATGAGGTAGAACATGCATTGAAGAAAATGAAGAATCAGAAAGCCCCGGGGGAAGATGAAGTTACTGTAGAGTTGTTAAAATTGGGAGGAAGAGACATAACACAAAAACTGGCAAGGCTCTTCACAAAGTGCATTAGAAAAGGTGTGATGCCTAAGCAGTGGAATAATGCAATCATAGTTTTGCTGCATAAGAAAGGAGATAAATCAGAAATTGGAAATTATAGACCAATTAGCTTGTTATCCCATATCTACAAGTTGTTCACAAGGGTCATTACTAACAGATTAGAAAGAATACTTGATGAGAATCAACCGAAAGAGCAAGCTGGCTTTAGGACAGGATTCTCAACTATGGATCACCTTCACGTAATATCACAGCTAATGGAGAAAGCAAATGAATATAAAACACCATTATGCCTGGCATTTGTGGATTATGAAAAGGCATTTGACTCCATACAGCATAAGGCAATGTTTGGGGCACTGGAAAGACAAGGCATAGATACTCCATATATTATGATTTTGAAGAAAATATATGAGAGTGCTACATCCTTTATTAGACTAGACAAAGACAGTAGGAAATTTAAAATCGAGAAAGGAGTTCGACAAGGAGACACAATATCTCCGAAGCTGTTTACTGCTGCTCTTGAGGAAGCTTTCAGAAGATTAGACTGGTCGCAGAAAGGAGTCAATGTGAACGGAGAGTACCTAAACCATTTACGATTTGCAGATGACATTGTGGTCATAAGCCACGATCCCAAAGAATTAGAGGAAAATCTTAATCAGTTATGCACAGTTAGTAAGGATTTTGGACTAAAGATGAATATGGCTAAAACAAAAGTAATGATGAACAGGTATGCCACGGAAAGGGAAATAATGATTGAAGGAGCAGTAATTGAAAAGGTGGAGTCATATACTTATCTGGGACAAGTTATTAGCTGTAATAATGATAAATGGCTGGAAGTCAAGAGAAGAATAAATTTTGGATGGATAGCATTCAGGAAATATAGTCACATACTGAAGAGCAATATCCCAGTTTGTCTGAAACGTAAAATAATGAATCAATGTATACTTCCCACCATGACTTATGGAAGTGAAACTTGGGCACTCACCAAAAGAATGGAAGAGAAGCTAAGAACTACACAGCGAAGAATGGAACGAATTATACTGGGAATCAGACTGTTAGATAAGAAGAGAAACACATGGATTAGGCAACAAACTCAAGTAAAGGACATTCTTATCAAAACTAAAGAACTAAAATGGTCTTGGGCAGGACACATAGCTAGAAGACATGATGACAGATGGACTAAGAAAATAACAGAATGGTACCCAAGAGGAGCTAGAAGAAAACCTGGAAGACAAAGACGGAGATGGATAGATGAAATTCATGAGTTTTTGAGTAGTAAATGGATGGCCAGTGCTCAAAACAGAAGGAACTGGAAAGTTGCTGGAGAGGCCTTCATCCTGCAGTGGATTGAAAATGGCTGATGATGATGATGATGATGATGATGGGACCATTGGTTGTTTTGTTCGGCATGAACGTCGGTGTTGTATTAACTTGCTGGATAACTCTGCTTTGATTATTCTATGAGTTACATGGAGAAGGACCTTTTAGTTTTGTTGGCACAACGACTATTTACGACACCGATGCAGAAAACCTCCCGTTGTCTATATCATCTTAACCTAATTCTCTTAAATGTCTTTGGAAAAATTAGATTGTCGTATCATCGCCGTTATCCACTGGTTTAAAGAGGTCCGGGTTTGATTCTCGCCGATTACTTGAGAAATTTCTTAAATTCCTCTTCAAACGTGGATATAGTTAGCCGACCTTAGGCGGAGGGGCTTAGAGGGGAACAGGTATTCTGTGTGTTATCAGATACTCAGTCCAAAACACTGATGGATCCAATATCTTTCTATTACAGAAGGTTTAGGAGAAGTCCGGTTAGCCTGCCTCCCTAAAATCCACTCATGCACACCTTCTCGATGGTAATCCCTGTTACGTCACTTAGGTGGCAACGAACGTCTAGTGGTTCTCTTCAAGATGCCTGGTCAGCGTGAAGAGGAAAAGACCAAACCCTCCAGCACATGACAGCACGACGAATCAAATGGCCCTCAGTCCCCAGCGGCTGTCACTCTCCCTCTTACGGCAGCGAGAGGATCAGAGTGAAAGAAGAGGGTGCTAAGAATCTCTGGGTACGACCAAGCTGCCATGCACGGAAACTGAACTTGGCCTTTTACAACGCAAGATCGCTCATCGGTGAAGACGGATATTAGAGCTGAAAAAGGAATTAGAAAATGTGAATTGGAATATCATCGGTTTGGCTGAAACAAGAAGAAGAAATGAATCACTTATAAGTTTATCAAGTGGAAATCTGCTGTACACCAATGTAAACAGTGAAAGTTGGAAGTTGGAGTTGGCTTTCTGGTCCATTAAGATATAAAAAACATTTGAAATTCAAAAGTACATCACCAAGGGTGTCAAGACTAATACTCAGGATTTCTAAGAGGTACAATCTAAAGGTTATAATGATTTATGCACCAACACCAAGCCATGATGATGAAGAGGTTGAAGAAATGTAAACCGAAATTGCGTCTTTTAGATGAGCAGAAAACCCACTACACTATTATTATGGGGGACTTCAATGCTAAGGTTGGAAAAAGACAAAACAGCGCAGAAAGGGGAACTATAGGAAATTTTGGAATTGGTGAAAGAAATGAAAGAGGTGAAAGACTTGTGGAATTTGCAGAATCTCGAGGATTATCAGTAATGAACACTTTTTTTTCAAGAAAAGAGTGGACATGGAAGAGTCCAAATGGATTAACAACTAATAAAATCGACTTCATCCTTACTAACAGAAGATATATCGCGAATGATGTTACTGTCCTAAACAAGGTAAATGTTGGAAGTGATCACAGAATGGTAAGATGTACACTTGATATAGATGTAAGAAAAGAAAGGAAAAAAAAAACTGACTCGAGTAAATAATACGAAGGTCTTTGAGATAACAGAAGAGGAGAAAAAGCAGTATGTACTGGAACCTAAGAACAAGTTTGAGCTTCTGCAGACTGCTCAGGACCAAGATATCGACGAGGAATATTACAACTTTCTGAAAGTGATAAAGCCCAAGAAACCTATAGGTAAAAAGAAATCCAAAGAAGAAAATAGTCACGAAACATTTGTCATGATGAACCGAATGCGACAAATGAAGAGCAAGATAAACACTGACAAGGAGAAAATTGAGTATACTGAGTTATGCAAAGCCATTAGAAAGAGTCTCAGAGAGGACATAAGAAGATTTAACACAAGAAAAGTAGAACAAGCATTAAGGGACACACAAGGACTTAAATCAGCAGCCATGACAGTAATACAGAAAGACAAAATGATACTAAAACTGAAGAATAGCAACGGTGTACTTATAAATAGCAGAGAAGGCATAATTCAAATAGCAGAAGACTACTATAGAGAATTATACAAGGAACGAGGGAATGATGCCAGCAGTGGGGAAGATGGAACCCAAATTAGTAACTCGTATGACATACCGGATTTTCTTCCTGATGAAGTAGAACATGCGTTGAAGAAAATGAAGAATCAGAAAGCCACGGAGGAAGATGAAGTTACTGTAGAGTTGTTAAAATTGGGAGGAAGAGACATGACACAAAAAGTGGCAAGTCTTCACAAAATGCATTAGAAAAGGTGTGACGCCTAAGGAGGGGAATAATGTAATCATAGTTTTACTGCATAAGAAAGGAGATAAATTGGAAATTATAGACCAATTAGCTTGTTATCCCACATCTACAAATTATTCACAGGGATCATTACTAACAGATTAGAAGGAATGTTTGAGGAGAATCAACCGAAAGAGCAAGCTGGCTTTAGGACAGGATTCTCAACTATGGATCACCTTCACGTAATGTCACGTAATGAATATAAAACACCATTATGCCTGGCATTTGTGGATTATGAAAAGGCATTTGACTCCATACAGCATAAGGTAATGTTTCGGGCACCGGAAAGACAAGGCATAGATATCCCATATATTATGATTTTGAAGAAAATATATGTGAACCCTACCTCCTTTATTAGACTAGACAAAGACAGTAGGAAATTTAAAATTGAGAAAGGAGTTCGACAAGGAGACACAATATCTCCGAAGTTGTTTACTGCTGCCCTTGAGGAAGCTTTCAGAAGATTAGACTGGTCGCAGAAAGGAGTCAATGTGAATGGAGAGTACCTAAACCATTTACGATTTGCAGATGACATTGTATTCATAAGATACGATCCCAAAGAATTAGAGGAAAATCTTAATCAGTTATGTAATCTTAATCTTATTAATCAGTGAGGATTTTGGACTAAAGATGAATATGGCTAAAACAAAAGTAATGATGAACAAGTATGCCACAGAAAGGGACATAATGATTGAAGCAGCAGTAATTGAAAGGTGGAGTCATATACTTATCTGGGACAAGTTATGATTAATGATAAATGGCTAGAAGTCAAGAGAAGAATAAATTTTGGATGGATAGCATTCAGGAAATATAGTCACATACTGAGGAGTAATATCCCAGTTTGTCTGAAACGTAAAATAATGAACCAATGTATACTCCCCACCATGACTTATGGAAGTGGAACTTGGGCACTCACCAAAATAATGGAAGAGAAGCTGAGAACTACAGAACGAAGAATAGAACGAATTATATTGGGAATCAGACTGACAGATAAGAAGAGAAACACATGGATTAGGCAGCAAACTCAAGTAAAGGACATTCTTATCAAAACTAAAGAACTAAAATGGTCTTGGGCAGGACATATAGCTCGAAGACATGATGACAGATGGACTAAGAACGGCGGAGATGGATAGATGAAATTCATGAGTTTGTGGGTAGTAAATGGATGGCCATTGCACAAAATAGAAGGAACTGGAAAGTTGCTGGAGAGGCCTTCATCCTGCAGTGGATTGAAATGGCTGATGATAGGCGGAGGAGCATACCTTTCCCAGCACAACATGCAAATTGGCCTATGCACCACACACACACACACACACACACACACACACACACACACACACACACACACACACACACATACAAACCAATACGCGATACGAATCTCAACAACCACCAGTATTAAAATAATTTGGATGTTTTTGTCCAATTAAAGGATATTCATTGGGAACTGAGCCCAAGTGTTCAATTATCTTGGTTATCATGGACTTTGTTAAAAGCGTAGAGAAACAGTCCTCAGTAGGGTGACCAACTCTTGATCAGCTTATTTCGGGATATCAACCTTAAAAATTCGGGACACAACAAAAAAAATCGGGATTTTTCATTGGTACATCAGATTATAAAATACCTTGTATTTTATACAAAATACAAGGACCCCCGCGTTATCTATACATGCTAACAAACATGTTTCACATACAGTATAACTGGGATAAGAAATTCCCGCATAAGAAGTTTTCCCCTGTACTAGGTTTTTTTTCTTAAAGCCCAATTTCATCTCTCTATGTTGTAATGTATTATTTTCCCGCGTAAGAAGTTTTCTGAGTAAAATGTTTTTCCGCATAAAAAGTTCGTGATGAAGAATAAACAGTGTATTATAATGACGATTTCCCACCTAATGTTTTTTTAAATATAGAAATTATTTATTTTTAATACTAAAAACTGTTAAACAATATAAACATTTCGTAATCGAACAAGTTAGTGCCAAGCATCATTTTAGTTCATAGTAAACCACCGAAGTAGTTGAAATGGCATCGTTTTTGTTATATCTCATATTGTGAATGCCTTCACAACGAGCTGCCCCGATATTGCACTACCTCCAATAAGCAATGCTTCGCCAATGGAGAAGACTAATGTTACTTATTCTCTGAAGATACCACCAACCAGGGGTGGTAGTATCTGTATAGAATCCATTGGCGAAGCGTTGCTTATTCGAGGTAGTTCGATATCAGGGCAACTCGTTGCGAAGGCATTCACAATATGGGATATAACAAACGATGTCATTTCATTTACTTCGGTGGTTTACTACGAACTAAAATGATGCTAAGCACTAACTTGTTCGATTAGTGAATTTTACATAGTCTGGGGCTTTCAGCGCTAAAACCTTTTTAGTATAAACATTTTGATATAATGGAAGTGACATATTGCAATTGCGATATCCATAATTGGATACCTCGACCACGTTAAGCTTTACGTTCTGATGGTTGTGAAGAGTTCTGAATTACTTAGTGGATTGTTGCTCTGTTTTATTTTAATTGTGACCTTTTAAGGTATGTTGAAACTCGAGCTTATTCTTCTAACTTGGTAGTGAGTTTACCAATAGCAGAATGTTAAGCAATTAGAAATCTTCAGTTTAAAAATGTTTCCCATAGGCAGAGTAAAATATTTATAAATTCTAAAATAGTACTGTACTTAAAAATCGTCTTTAATTTATGTATGTGTATTTTTTCATTTTTATTTGTGTAGTTAATATTTCATACCCTTAGGTCACTTTCCCTTCTAAGAAGTTCTAAACCTCCAGTCCCTTGGAAAACTTCTTATCCGGGTTCTACTGTATATTGCGATGTGGCAGCGCGCACGCACGCACACACACACACACACACACACACACACACACACACACACACACACACACTTATACCAGTTAGAAGCTTGGATTTTATTCGTGTCCGGGAATCTAATAGAAATAAACATCGAAGATGTAAATGGAGATTTATTTTATTTAAACTTTCTATACACATTCACGTTATGCTATTTAATGAATTTTAGTACGATTTATTATTATTTTACGTTATGTGTTAAATCGGGACAAATGGCGGGACACCACTATAGAGAGCCGGAAATCGGAATGTCCGCAAAATTCGGGACGGTTGGTCACCCTAGTTCTCAGGCTGCATACAAGAAATTGTTGGAGGACATCGCTATAAGGGAGACTGTGGTAGGTAGGGTAACTTTTTAAATAATAAAAATTTTATTATATTGGCTGAATAACCTCAATTTTGTTAGTCCATGAGTAATAGAATAAATTGTTCAGATTGGTTGTTGTAGAGTGCGCATCAGTAACTTAAGCCATATTACGCCCTATGTAATATGTCTGTAAATTGCATGTATTCTGTGGTATATTTGCTGTTTTCTAGACGAAAAACTCGACTTTCCAGGAGAAAAACCATGCTAGCCGCTTGAGACCGACTAACTCAGCCGCATTGAAAAAAATATCCATAAAAATTCCTCACATTATTGACGAGATTTGAACTCTGGTCTTTTCCATCCGCTTTGGGGAGGAGGTGATTATGCCAATTGTACTTCCCGCGAGGGCGTTCAGACTGGATAATGAACTCCAACCGGGTAGAATAAATGTTATAAGTAGTAACTTAGTGAAGTAAACGCTATGTAGGGAGATTAAAATACGTTTAATGAAACAAACTTTTTTTAGCGAGCGCGCACGCGCACACACACACACGTACGTGCCTATTTTGTTCATTATGTCCGTTCGTCCGACTGCATATAATAACGCGACTCCCAATAGACAGATTTGCATGAAATATATTTAATTCTGTTAGAAAGATTTATCTGGCCATTCCAAATTTCATTAACATCGAACAAATAGAAATCCGGAAATTATTATTCCTTTTTTCCGTACAGTTTATATGTAAAAAAAAAAAAAAAAAAAAAAAAGATTAAATGTAGTTTTAATGCAATATTGTTAGCTTTAGACAGTCCATGCATGCTTCGCGTGTATTGTTATGCGTAAGAATCATGAATGCAGTGTGAAGAGATACATTTATTTAGAGAGAAAAGAGACTTAAAAAAAGCACATGGGGAAAAGAATAATAAATGCTATACAGTTGTAATTAAAATGAACGGTTAAGTTTAGAGCACCTAAGTTTTAGTAAAAGACTGTAAAACGAATTTTTTGAACTGTTCTGTAAAGTTAAAATCTTAATAATTAATTTATAAGGAGATAACCATTTTTAATTTTCACTTCTATTAATCGCAAAAAAAAAAAAAAAAAAAAAAAAACTCACGTAATTTAAGAAGAAAATCGAATGCGCCGGAAATGTAACGCACGCACTGAGTACATTAACTAATTTGTTTTAAAGCTAGTTTCATAATGCCATCTGTACGAGTTGCCACCCAAGATTTGAATATATTTGAAAACGAAGATTTGTTTAACGGTTTAACCTACCATGCCAGCCTATCATATTCCCTTCAAAATACTCCTGTGGGGGCCCTAGTATTCCGAACCCTATCTATCATATATATCATATCGATTCTATCATCATTAGAAGCATGGCTGATATTTTCTCATCGTAATATTAATGTTTCCTATGATTTTTATCAAATTTATCTTCAACACATTGCTAAATTTCTTTCCTTTGTGCTTCAGTTTCATCTTTGGAAAGAAGAACCCACAGGAAAAAAAAAACTATATTAGGGTTACCCGTAAATGATTACATTAACCCGTATTCGTATCTGTAAATTGCGTGTGTTCTCTGGTCGTTTTGCTGGACGAAAAAACCTCAGTTTCTGAGGGAAAAAACCTTGCTATCTACGCCTGAGACCGACTAACTCAGCCACGGAGTGAAAAAAGCCCACTAAAGTTCCTCGCGTCATCGACGGGATTCGAACCCGGGCCTTTTCCACCCGGTGTGGGGAGGACGGTGACGATACCACTGTGCTACCCACACAGAGAAGAACCCACAGCAAGCATGGTCTGGGAGTAAGAGTAGGAAACAGGCATTTCATTCTTGGTCAGAAACTTGGGACAAACAGGCAGAGCTTCTGAAAAATTGCCACATGACCATTGGTGCTTTTGATGAGAGCATCTTTCAAAGCCTGTTCATAACATGACGTGTTATGAACGCGTCATGTTATTACTGCAATTTTTTAGTCTTTCAATTTATCAAACACGTGACTAACGCAACAAAAAACAGTGTATGACTGGGAAAGTACCATGTAATTATATCCTGTCAACGCCTAGATAGGGACCAGAAGCGGAAGATGGTCATCTTCAAGCAGAGGATCCTGATTGCCTATTTAAATATGATACTCTGATTCTGGAGACTGATCCAAGATACAGGTAGAATATCCTGAAGAATTATTCGTGATCTATCTATGGTCACACCACTAGAAAGTATCTATTGCTGTGATATAGTAATAGTAAAAATGGAGGCATATGATGCAAGAAAGCAAGCATATGAGCTTATGTAGCATCAGCCACAGGAAAAAAAAAAACAATTTCACGAATCCACTCCCTCTAAACGCTAGTCCAGTTCCTCCTTGAATTTATTTAAGCTATCAACTTCCACAACGACAGTTGGAAATTTGTTCCAGCAATTAACCACCTGCTGGCTAAAGGCAAATTTCCGCACATCTATTCTACAACTGTCTTTCCTCAATTTGAATTTATACCCCCTCAGGTTCGTAATCTGAGCAAGCGGAAGAATCCCATTAGAATTCAGCGTGCTCAACCCATTCAAAGCTTTATACATCTCAATCAGATCACTTCTCAGGTGCCTAGTCACCAGCCGCTGCAATTTTCAGAACTTAGGCATTTCTTGGTAAGAGGACTCCTTCGTTCCCCTCACCAATCTTGTTGCCCTTCTCTGTACACGCTAAAGCAATTGTACATCCTTCGTAAAATGAGGCCTCCAGACCTGTACGCATTACTCAAGACGTGGCCTGACCATTGCCTTATACAAAGGGACAATCACCTCCTTTTCCCTACTAGCAAAATTCCTGTATATCATTGACAAAACCCTATGACCTGCCCTGGTGTCTGTCTGCATTGCTCAGAAAACTTCATGTCTGACTGCACAGTTACTCCCAGGTCTTTTTCATTTTCTACCACCTTAAGTGTAGTACCACACAGCTGGTACGTTCCTCTGGGGTTACTTCTACCCATACGCAGTACTTTGCGTTTGTCAAAACTTCAGTTGCCACTTCTTTGCCAATCTGCCCAAATTTTCTAGATCCTGTTGCAGTAGCGTACTATCATTACTGTCATTAACAACCCTGCCAACTTTTGTATCATCTGCAAACTTCGACATTAAGCCTGATATACCTTCATCAATATCATTGATAAATAAACAAAACAACAGTCGGCCCAACACGGAACCCTTGGGGCTCCACTAATAACATCAACGAACAGCAGCGTCCACTGACTACCACTCTCTGTCTTTCCCCACCCAACCACCCTTTTATCCATTGTAGCAACTTACCCTTAATACCATTCTGCTCCAATTTGTACAGTAGTCTTTCATGTGCCACAGTGTCAAAAACTTTCCTGAAATCCAAGTATATGATATCAAAACTATTTTTTGCACCCAGTTCCTTTGTAACCACATAATAGTATCCAGTGAAATCTGTCAGACAAGACTTTCCTTTAACAAACCCATGCTGTTTGTCTGAATTATTGCTGCAGTCTTGTCTAAATGACCTTGACTCCATTATTTTCCAGTACTTAGCTCTGATTGCCAACGATACGGAGTGATGATAGCACTGTACTTTCCTGAGTTTGTACTCTCCTCAGGACCGAATAACTCCTGTCTAGGTGCATCTTGTAGGCTGAAGGGAGATGAGAGTAGACCTGATACCTGCCCATAAGCATTCAGGCAAAGAAACCTCTGTGAGGAAAGTAGTCTGATGGTTTGGGCAAGGATAATGCTCATGATTAACCTATGGAACTGCACATCTTAGCGAAAGAAACCGCGACTTCTGTGAGATATAGAAATAAAAATGCTTGAACTATAAATATCATGCTTATAGGGGTGCAGCAGGTCTCCATTTCCTTCTCTCTCTATTTCCTTAAAGAGCAACTGGCTGAAGACTTTGATTGAAGAATGGGGTAACCCCTGAAGTTTCTAGATGTGATCCTCCATTGAGGATGTATGGGCTGTTCTGAGTGGAAAATGTCGAGTCGTAACCCTCCCTCCCCTCCACATAGTACCTTACATGAGTTACGACCCTCTCTCTCTCTCTTTTGAAAGAATAGTCTTCAGTACTCTTGAATACTTAATTAACAGTATGGCAGCCTATTTTGAATATTGTCAAGCTGTCGGGCGTAATCATCCTCATCTTATGGATGTCCATTTTCAAATACACATAAGCTGACTTGCATATTTTGGAAATGACATTTTTTGTCCATAATAACACACCACTATTGCGTCATAGCATAATGTATATTCATATCAAATCTTCTCGTATTGTATATTAATTATTTCTCATACTATTGCATTTCCGTCATCTATACCTTAACTTTTGTCAAACGCTGTATACACTGTTCATCTCTGTGTTTCTAATTATGCAGATGGAATGAGGATAATAATACCTTGCTTGTTTCAGGAAACTCGCTACACTATTCTGTCGAATAAAGAAACTCGAGTGATATAACGAACCAAAGGCGGCACATCGACCGCGACAGAAACTGAGGATCACAAACGCCACTCGAATGCTTATAGCGAGATGACCAGTTTAAGAGCCCTGCAGAGTAATTTGCAAGGATCCCGAGTAAGTAAAGAGTTGTGAAGCAGAAGCGTGCTCAGCAGTTAGAGCAGCTTCGGCAAATATAAAACTTTATTTGGGAGTCCAGCGAGTAGATGTGATTGAATAAACTCGACAAATGAATAAAAAGGGCGAATTAAGGGATGCTAAGTACGTCCAGAAAGTGGTATTGCTCTGATCACTGTTCATCCTTTCAGTCGGAGACTCAATTAAACTAAAAGATTAAACCCTTTAAAATGATATAAGTGGGAACTTAGGTTAGAAACCCGAGGTTTTTAAATGACATATAATGTAATGACATAAATGCATTTTTTTGTGTATCGAAGTAGAAGCTTCCTTGTAGCTTATATAATTTTGTCGTGAAGTCACCAGCTCCAGCCATTGAATTCGAAAAAAAAAAAAAAAAAAAGTAGGTTTTATTCTTTGAAAGAAAAAAATTGTTCAAAGAGAAAAAAATCTCCATCATTTCCGATGCAGAAAAACCCGAAGCATTCTCCAGAAACTGAAGTTCATCGTTAGCAAGTTCTCAAATGCCTTGAATAGAAAATTTCCTTTCTCCTTGTTCTGAAACTGTTTGAGTAGTGTCAGTAAAGTATTCCTTGCGGGTTTATTGTTTTTCACTTTTATTTTTCTCAACGAAACAACCACTGCACATTCTTTTCTACACACTTGTAAATTAATTGTCAGTGACTGCTTTGATGAATCAGAGCACCCTGCGGCTACAGTATTTAGCAACGTTATTTTGTTTCAGCCGGGAAAATATGGCAACAAAAGTAAGCCAAATTTTCTTTTTCGAAATATAATCCACTTTATTAAGGATATGAAAAAAGCTCGCAAAAGTTTCTAGCGTCCAGACGAAATTCGAACTCGGCTCTTTTCTATATGGTGCAGCGATCGTAATCACTTTGCTGGCTGCCAGGGCAATTGCACTTAGGAAAACATCAAATGGGGAGACTATAATGGTTCCTGTTTATAGGTCTGGAGTGAAATGCAAACAGTATTTCTGTCGATACCAACCAGAGAGTGAATGGGATTTAAAAATTTTTAAATTGGAAATGAAGTTCACCTATAATAGTTTCATTTAAATTTCCTTTAAATTGGAAATGAAGTCCACCAGTAATAAAGAAAAGAGGGAAAACTCCAAAAACTAGTGAGACGGTGTAACCATGTGTTCAAGCTCCAAAGCAGCCAAGACTATGAGGCGTCAGTATATTGTGTGTATTCTGTGGTATTGATTTGCCTGTTTGCTGGACGAAAAACTTAAACTCGAGTTGCCGGGAGGGAAGAAACTTTGCAACCTTTCGCCCGAGACCAACTCAGTTACGTTGTGAAGAAAAAAAAAAAGCATGAAAGTTCCTCGCGTTATTGATGGGATTCAAACACACCTCCATTCTGCTCAGTATGAGGAGGACAGTGATTACGTCCACTGTGTGTTACTGGTGACTGCAGTGGGACGGTATGTCCCTTTTTCAAGTTTAGGATTTCCAAACATGAAAACTGGAATTAGTGGAAGAAATTTGATGAAAAATAAACGAAAAAACCTGGGAAATAAGAAGGAATTCGACCGCTGTTATCCCATATTTTCAAGGGAAAGCTGCTGGACACTTCAGTTGGCGAAGGACGGTAATTTAGAATATAGTTTGTGTCAAATGGCTAATCTAGAGTTCTCCCGATTTCGTCAAAATTAGGCTTAGCTTATAAGCCCTCGCAATAGTGCAGGGTTTTAATCGCCATCCCCCATACCGGGCAGAATAGGTCCGAGTTCGATTCCCATCAATGATGTAAGGATTTACAGGCATGGTTCACAACTTGACTCAGTTAGTCGGTCTCAGGCGATTTGCATGGTTTCTATCTCCCAGAGACTCGAATTTTATGTCCTGTAAACAGCAGACTGACCTAAGTATAGACGCCAGTTACAGACAAAATATACTTAAGTCTCATAATCTTAGTTGCTTTGGTGCTTAACACGCATCTAAGAGCTTACATCGTATATGATACACAAGCAGATTCTGCACTAGAAGCTCCAAAGTGAACGAAATTCAGGCGAGAGGCTTTCCTAACTAGAGTTAGTGCCGAGAGTTTCCCCTAAATGGCGTCCGATACGAGGTGCCCTAGATGACCTTTCTGTTCGCTCGCCCTCAACCCTTCCCTCTTTCTCTAAATTACTATCTATTCTATGGTCGGTTTGCGAGTTTTGCAGATGGAAAATCAGTTTCGGGTGGAACTGAAACTGATGTTTCAGATGAAAAGTCAGTTTCAGATAAAATGCATTTATCAGTTCCTCCCATTCGGATGGAGAAAAAGTGTAAAGTGTTCATTGTCTAATGGCCCCAGGGGGTTCCTCCCATCTCCGCGTTGTGTACTCTGTGTAACACAGAACTCTGTGAAAGCCAGGGACTATAAAAAGTGTAAGTGTATGGTTGTGTTGTGTTGTGCAGTGTCTTGTTATGTTGTCGACTCTGAGAATATTTCATATAGTTCATGTTTGGTCGCGACAATTGTCCCCAGAGGGGCCTTAGTTATGCGGGAAAGTTCTTTTCCTTTCGAAGAATTCTTGTGAAGACATAAAATTCCCTTTCATCAGAAAGTATGTGGTGTTCTTGATTGAGCGGCAGGTAATGGACCTTAGTCATCAGTTGGCACCTTAGATCTTCGTAAAGTTCACATCGGTACATTAGGTGGTCCCAGCTTTCAGGTTTATCACAGTGGCATAATGGATCATCTGTAATTCCAAGGTTGTTGAGTTTCTCCCGTATGGGTCCGAGTCCTGTAACCAGAAAAGTGATATGCAACCAGGGAAATACCATTGTGGCGATTTTGGGTAGATTCTATCTATTGCAGGGACAAATTTCTTAGTTATGCATCCTTTGGTGGAGTTCATCCATCGCTCTTGCCAGATCTGCATGAGATGTGTAGTTAGGCGTTTCTTTTCCATTTTAGTGGGGTCAGTGGTAAATTCGAGACAGGTGACTGCTCTTCCTTTAAAGAGGTTGTAGAGGAGGCCCGTCCGTACGATTTCTATATCAAGGGGGAGGATGGAGAGTATTTCTCAACTTCGACGGAAGTGAAAACCGAGTTTTATATACATGGTTAACTTATATACGAGAAAGCAGCGATGTATCCACCTCGCCATCCACGAGGCAATAAATAGGGTTGTCATATTATAATAATATTTGGTGTGACGCCTGAGGAAGTTGTTTACTTTTTTTTTTGTACAGCTTGTTTAGTGTTTGGAAGGATTTGTTTGCTGATTTTAAATTCTTTAGACAAATGTTGAGCAATGCTTCGTCGACTATACTTACCACCTTTTACCAGCTTCTCTCTCTCTCTCTCTCTCTCTCTCTCTCTCTCTCTCTCTCTCTCTCTCTCTCTCTCTCTAATTATGGTGTGCAGGTTTGTGATGGCTAGTCCTGTCGATCTGACAACCATGGAAAATTTCGTCGTGTATTAAAACCTTCTTGGAATAGTGTCAGTTTTTCTGCCATCATTGTTTCATAATTTCTGGAGCATTGTCAGTAATGATAACACCAATAATATGGGATGAAGGGATTTTAGCAGTATGGGCAACCCATGAAACCCCTTACAGCAATACTTCTAAAATTAATATAATTTTTCATTAACCGAAAATATGTGAACAATTGAGTGTTGCGATACATATTCTGTATTTTTGTTTACAGAAACAATGTATTTTTCAAGTGCCAAACCGACTATGGGAAATATAGCTCAGTTTTTCTATTTATTGAATATTTTAAATATAAACAGTTACGATCCTGTATTTCATTTATTCGATCTATCTCTATTTTTTAGCAACACTATGACAATCTCATTTATGAGATTTACATTAATACTATATTTATTAATATATTTCTTATATTATTAATATAAGAAATATATTATCTTAATATATTTCTTTTATATAATGTTATCGATTTGTAAATATTTTAAATATCTACAGTTTTATTTTATAATTATAAAAATAAGTAGTTTTTTAAACCACTTTTTGATTTTAAATTTCAGTTTTCATCGCGTTTCAGATATATCATGAGTTTATGTATCTTAAATAGTTATTTGTGAATATGTTATTATTGTGAATTTTATTTCACTTCTCAACCGTTGTACAGTTTTATTTGCATATTTATGTTCTGTATTGTATTATACAAATTTGTATGACAGTTTTCTGACATTGTTAGAGGGTAAAACTGTAATGTTAAATAAATAAATGTCAAATAATGACCTATTTCTCTGCTGACAAATAGGTCATTATTGCATTGTATAAAAATGGATAAGCCACATCGTGAGTATTATATATACTAGTGGGCTTGGAAGACGCATGCAGGTAAGATGACTGGATAAAAAGGATACAAAATAAAGCAAAACAGCAACGAGGTGGATTTTGGTTGTAAAGTATTTTTACGATGAAGTAGTTGCTTAACTTCTCTAAATAGCAAAATTAAGAGCTTACTGCTTTAATTTGGCTATTGTTTTTTACAGAGTATGACAGAGGCCATACTTTTCGATTTATTATCACAGAGGCCATATTGTTCCAGTTTGTGGAAGAATGTGCTCGTAGACGAATTTTTGCGTTGTCCGGGCTGAAATACCCGAAATAGCTCACGAGGAAAAATCTTACTCCTTCCTCCCGAGAGCAGCTAACTACAGTCCCGATTGAAGAGGCCTTTAAGAATTCCTCCGGCTCCGACGGGATTCAAACCCAGGCCTCTCTTCAAGTGAATGACAAAATTACTACATTGCGACAGCGATCGATGTGGAGAGAAGCTAGTGTGGTGTTGTTTATAGATGGATGCCAGTGAGACTTAAAAGCAAGTGTTAGCGAACAGTTAGCCAGTTATTCTAGATGGTACAGAGTGTTTGACAGCAAAGAAGAGAATATAGATGCGTGGCTGTAATGGTTCCGAATACTTTTAGTATTCGGAACCATTACAATCGGAAAAATACCAGCTTTAATTAATAAATTAATAAGGTGTTGGCCCAATATTCCCCACTGACGGTAGATCCACCTGGGAACGCTTTACGCTAATTCTTTGTAGGAGGTATCGGGAATTTGTATCCAATCAGTGCAGTCGCCAGTGCAGCTGTAGAACTCTGGGCTGGCCACTTGAATTGTTAGACTTTTTCCTCGCATCAGATTTTCACGCTGTTCGCTATATGGAATGGAACATTAAGTGGCCATTTCCATAAAATTGCTGGGGTGTGGGGACCACGAATTGCCTGGAAATGTCAGCGTACAACTCGGAATTTTTGCACTACAATTAAAGTTCAGAATCCGAACTACGATAAGAAGTTCTGCATCATCATTCCTCTTCCCAACTTCAATTTCATTATGAGCTCGATACGCTGTGGGAGATGACGTTCTCCAGGGAGTCTGTACACTCACACCCAGCCGTCTGATCTGTTGTCCCATAGGATCTCTTTTTGCTCTTCCAATGTTCGAGAACGATGTACTTGGCACCGCCGAAAACGTTTGTCGCTCGTTGATGTGATATGGGGCTTGAGAGTAGCATCTTGGCTATGAAGACGACATCTGGAACTCCAACGTAACGTTTGATAAGAATATTACTGACCTAATTACGTTCTTAGTTTTGCTAAAAAAAGCTCCCTTTGACCGATTTATTCAGAGAATGGAGATTTCTATCTGTTCTTTTTTTTTTTTTCTGCCTGTCATTTGTGCCCACCTACATTATACTCTTTCTTCCATATTTTCACTACATTGGCTACAGTTGACTTTGCGAAGTTCAAATATGTGGCTGTCGCAGTGACAAATTGCTGATATGTCATCTGATAATTATACCTCTTTGAACTTTGTAAGGTACACTTCGACTTGGCTCATTCCTTGTTTCTGGTATCTGTGAATTGCGTGCACACTTTTAAACCTTGTTCCTGCTTTGTGTACAGGATGTGTCCGAATAAATAAAGTGGTTTATTAGAAGACGTCCAGCAGAATAAAAAGAATTGCGGTAGTGTAGACAGAAGAGTACATGAGATGATGATGGGAAGTAGTGAGAAAACAGGTTGCGTTATAGAGAAAATGGCTCTGATTGGGAAGGAATGGAGGAAGATAATATTTAGCAGCAATGTAAAAGGTCTTAGAGTGATGGTAATATCCTACTTATCATTTTACAAAATTGTGTTTTGTTTGTTTATAAGCCTTGCTTTTTTTGCATCGTTTTGGAATAATTTCGAGTGGCAAAAATTATCCTATCGTTCTGTGCATAGCTGAGGTAAATTTATTTAAAACTACTGGTGCATTCTGTACTGTAATGAATTGGCTACTTGCTGTAAGATTTGATTTGTGTATTAGAGTTAAATCTTTAATTTGTGTCTAGTTCCCCACAACTTCTTTGATCCATGAATCTCGCATACAGGTCAGTGTTACCTCCGTTATTCTGTTCTTGTAGGTTGCTACTTAAATATTTTTATTCCATAAGCTCAACATATGCAGAGTACAATAATTTAGTTGAAAAATGTAGATGCGTGACAATTATCGCTGGTGGTGGCCATCTTGGTATTTCTTCAAGTAGCATAATGTAATCATTTTGCGAGTGTTTCATATTTTATGGGTGGGAGGAAGGGAATTTCCTTACGCTTGTAATTTGAGAGAGCGATGTCGACTTCAGAAGTCCTTCCGTCTGGCTAGTCAGACGTGTACATTCTTGGCCATAAAACTAGATAATTAAGAGAATTTCCGCGGCATATTAGAAGCTCAGTTGTTTCATGATCACATTAGTTAGTAAGTTAGAGCTACACTTTAAAAACCGTGTTAGAAACCCAAAGGAAAGATTTACCGCGTACTTTTCTTTTGTTAATTTAGTTGGAATTTCTATAAAGCTATATACATTAATATCATCCAACACCTGCATGGTAGGAGCATACAGTAGGGAAAAATATATATATTAAGCGTGTCTCTTCATACAATGCCCAAAGGAAAAAATATATAAGAATTTCGACTAACTCGCCAGTGACTTTAATTCTACTTATACCATAATTAAAATGAACAAAAGTATTAAATTTATGTTAGAAAATAATGCTAATTCCAAAAACTAAATGAAAAAAAAACCTAAAAGGATGAACAACTTTATTTGATGATTTCTACAAAGAAAAATTTCACTACTCTCTTACTTTCCTTCTTAACGTTGTCCGAAAACATTTCATAGACCAGTTTTTGTATTAAATTTTATCGAAACACAAAATTACGATACAAACGTGAAAATTTAATCTAATTAATAAAAACAGAAGAAAGGATTTTTGGGCGATATAAACGGTAGATTATATTTTAAAACTGTTTTAGTCATTTCGTAATGTTTCAATAATGCTAAAAATTGTGGCTTTGTCTTAATTAAGATAATGGCTTGTGTCTGGTGAGTTAAAAACACCTACAGAAGAAATCGTAAACGATCCACTTCCTGTTGATAGCAGAACTTTTTATTCCCAATTTTTATTGCATTTCAATAAACAGGAGGAAGAATCGGAGGATGATCTTTAGCGTTTTATTTTCAAAAGTTAGCGTGCAGAAAATAGTGTTATTTTTAAAAGACGTCTCCTCAACAGAAATCACCATCAACATTCAGCCATTTACGACAAGGCTTGAAATTTTTGAAACTTTGTTGCACAAATGTGTTATGACAGGTGGTGTCGCCTTGTTACATTGCTGATGTAACTTCATTATTGTTAAAGGAATGTTTATCAGCAAGAAGTCGCTTAAAGTGAAGAAATAGATTGAAATCTGTAGGTGCTATAACTATATAGGAGTGCTTTAAAACGTTCCATCTAATTTATTCGCAATAGGGTGTGATCAGCCGTGCTGATTGTCAAGCAAGTTGTTTACCTCTATCGTCATCATCAAGAAGTTTTTTTTTTCTTATAGCATTTCTCATTGTCTGTAGAGTTATATTATAAGTTTGGCATTAACTTTGCTGCTATAATCTGCAAAATTGGCGAAGAGAATATTTTCCGAAAGAAATTGTGACTATAATCTTGTTTGATTAAATATTTGGCCCTTGTTTAAAAAAAACAAAACAAGTGCAAATAACTTTGTTCATAACTTTGTTGCATTTTGCTTGAGAATCCATTCACCTTAGTGTGTTTTATTTTTTCAAATAATGGACAAATCAGAACATCGTACATTATAAAGTACCTGCCGAAGAAGGATTTGACACCGAATGAAACCATGATGGTGTTTTGCATACTTTGGATACATCTTCTCTGTCACATGTCATGGTGAAAAAGTGAGCAAAAAAGTCAAACGGAGTGAGAGAGAGGTAGAGAGGGATTTTTCCACAAAGAAACTCTGCATGTTTTTTATTCCATAAAAACAAACAAGCTGATCTTTAGAACTCGCAATTTGTAAATTGGATACAGGACATGCCCGGATCTCTTTTTTTATGTCATGCTTTTAGTTTGCTGAAGTGACAAAAGCCTACAGAGTAACCAATCGGATAAATTTAAATATTTATAAAAGTAATTTATAAATTAAAAATATTATCAGATAATAATATGTACATAATAAGTATAAATTATAACCATTTAACAATTTCTTTTTTCAATAATGGCTGCTCTTCTCATGTATGGTAAACCTACATGCTAGTCGAAGTAAATGAAAGTTGGAAGAAAACGAGGACGTGGATCATGGGAAAATAGGTAGGTAAAAGCCACATCTAAATTAAGGTACGTATTACGGTTTGCCCGAAGGCTTGCCCTCAGAAAAGAGGACTAAACATGAACCCTCCGAGAGCCCATGCACGTAGATATTTATATACGGTTTGTCGGAAGGTTCGTATCAGGGCAGGTACCGCAAACTACAGGTGTATTAGTAAGTAAGCCGAACCTAAGAGATATCTGCACTGATTTAATGGTTTGCTGCAATGAAAACAATTACGTCGGGCAAACAGTTAGCTCATGTAAATCTTAATGTGTAAAGGGAAGAGGTGAAAATTACAAAAAAAGTTCAGTCAACGCATGTGGATACGGCCTTCAACACGTGTTCCTTCCCCTTTGAAGATGGTATAAGTAAAAAGCTCTTATCAAGCTTCGGGTATTTATCTCCCTTTTATAACTCAAGTTATTCGCCATTAGGGTCAAAGCTTGCTTGCATTCCTTTTCCCTGTTACAAGGTTCGTCCATCTTTAGGCAGGTCTTTCAATACCATTTACATATATTCTAATCCGGATGCAGTTATTCCTGAAAAACTTGAAAATCTGAGGTAAGAGAATTTCTGACTTAAAATAACTCTATCTCTAAAATATAATATTTCTTAATATTTTAATTTAATTTTTTATTTGATTTAAAAAATTTCATTCAAAATGAGGACACAGATCTACAAGAGAAAATCACAATAAGTTACATTTGTCCGATTTTAACGAATATCAGCGGGTCTCGATTACATAAGTTGTCTGTCGAAAATGTTGGATTCCCATAATGTTTTTTACACAATGTCACTTGAAAGGAGTGAAACAGTCCTGTAAAAATAAATAGCGCGTGTAAATTCAATAAAATCACATGCTCTGAGTTTTACGCTTGCTGGAAGGCGTACAAGCTAAATTACAAAAACTATAAACAAATTTTATTTCTCCAGAAGATTATACATTTAGTGTAATTTTATCAAAGGATAAATTTAACAGCTTATGTATAGTTTTACAAGAATATGTTAAACTTAAAAACAAATTTTAAAAGCGCAAAAGTTGACCATTTTAGTAGGCGGATTCAGACTAACTACGTCGTTCACTGACACCCCTTAGCCTCAGTTCTTTTGGCGTTTAACATACACCTTATCTACCACCTAACTAAACTAGTTAATGTGATGGTCGTAATGCTCACAGAAGAAGAACAAATAACTTTCCTTCATAACGAGTTACTTGGGTAATTCATTACCACAGCAATTCGTCTTGGAGACAAAATTTGTTCTGTTGCGAGCATAAAGACCATTGAGTTAGTTAAGCAGTTTTAAATCCTGCTGTCTGCAAAAAAACGTAGGAGACTGCAGAACAGTCTTAACACCACATAATTTCAATAAGGCCAAATAGCACAGCTATTTTATAATTTTGAAAATCTAAAATTCTTTTGGTTTTGACAGCCTCGAAACTTGTAACCATTGTGATGAGCATTATTACGCGGTGTCCAATATGCACAACATGCAAATCGGTCCATGAAAACACACGGTAAGAATATGAACGATAACCTCCGGTGCCTTTAAAAAAATAATAATTTAGGAATAGATTCTAATTTAGGAATAGATTCTATTCTTATTTTATTATATTTTTAACGGCACCGAAACTTATCGCTCATATCCTTACCATGTGATTTCACGGACCAATTTGCATGTTGTACATATTGGACACCTCGGAATAATTCACAGGGTAAAACTCTACTCCCCTCTACCCTAGACCATCTAACTAGATCCTCAATTGAAAGGACTTGAGGAATTCCTTTAGTCATCGATAGGAATCGCCCCAGCCCTCTCCAAATGAGAATTTGTAGAGTTGTGAACTTCGGAATAAATGGTATTATTATATTTTTTTAACGGTACATGAACTTGTCACTCATATCCATACTTTAATAGAAGTACATGTTCACGGACCAATTTGCATATTGTGCAGGCTGAAAACCCTATTCCCTCCACCTATAAGGAGCAAGGTTTACCACAACTGTAGTTAGTTGAGATCGGCTAACTACAGCCTTCACTGAAAAAGGACTAGAAATTCCTCCGGTCATCTCTGAGAATCGGCCTAGACCTTTAAACGAGTGACAGATGGCAGTATGTAGTCCGATGGTACAAAGTCAATGCGGCGGCTTTAGGAGTTGTTCCCAATCAAGGTCCTCGAATTTGGAAATGTGCACGTTGTTCTGATGAAACAAAGCGCGCTTTGAATTGACCAAAGAAGGTTTTTTTTTTTTTTTTTTTTTTTTTTTTGTTGAACTCAAACGTGTCATTTTCTGGCAGTTAGCTGTGATCGTTTGTTCTGGGTGATTCGGATTCTTGGCTTAAAAATAGACTACATCCACATATTCTATCAAATGCACAGTAAAAACGGAGCAATATGGCCTAAGTTGCTAATGCTCCTAAAAACCAAATAACAAACAAACAAACACAGTAAAATAAAGTAGGGTGCAGTTCTGTTCTGTTCTGTTGATTGTGGTACGGTGGAATCCTTGAGAATAATTCACTGTCGACAATTTTAATGTTTCCCTGAAGGATTCATTTCCAGTAACAATCGATCTAGAAATAGCGCTTGATGACCACAGAAACTCAAAGAATTTGCAAATGGTGTCAGATTTTTTTTCAAGACAATTCATGTAAAACTCATTTTTCCAAGTTTGGTCACTTTTCGCAACTGTTTTAAGTGACGATGAATGGTGTAATAGGTCGAACGAGTTACCGAGAGTTACGATAGGACTGGCTTCAACTGTGGCTTTCGAATTGGTGTCGAATTCCGTAAGTCCTCCTGACCTGACATTATCGACTTTGCTGTAACGTCAGACCTGAACCTCTGAAACCAATGACGGCACCCCCCCCATAAGCATCTCGAATGTTTTTTGTCACTACTCTTGGCGTTATTCTCTTTACTGAATTCGTTAATACAGCACAATTGCTCCTCTGATACTTCTATATTGTCTTAAAAGGTTACAGAAAACCTGAGCGTTTTTCGCTAACCAAAGTTTTCTGAACTGCTGGTTCATTTCTAAGTAGTAATACTATTATTCCAAATCAAGTGAAAAAATCCAATTAACATATCATATATCAATTGGTCCTTGTTTTCTGATTTATTCCGGCTAATTTAGCCATGTATGCTCCAGCTTGCCGAAAGGAGTGCCTTTCTGTCTGATTTGATTTGGTAGTTGTTGGCGCATCGGCTTCTGTGGCCATATTGCACCTCCCAAGGTTTTTGCAGTACTTTGATCCAAGCCCGAGGCGAGAATCGAACCCGCGACCTTTGGGTTGCCGGGCAGGTACTTTACCCACTCGGCTAGCCCGGTCGGCTACCTTTCTGTCTAAACCTTCCTGTATACTGTAGCTGTTTTTACTAAAGGTGGGCTTTTCTTTTCATTATATGGATTGCGAAGTGAATTCAGTGTTATTAACTGAATACTAAATTTTTCGTTTGCGAAGTATGTCTCACTAAAGCAAACATTCAAATACTCTTTCTTGCTGAATTGAAATATGCGACTGTGTTGTTTGAGTTCCTTCACCATCACATATGAATACTTTTCGTCAGATGTGGAAGAAATGGAGTAAATGGAGTACATCCAAGTCATATGGGCGCGCTTGGTAGATTTTTGTGTTCGTGCTTTACAAATAACGTAAGGAAGGTGAAGAAAATTAAATTGTTTTTATATTTATTTCAGCTGCAGTGAATTAGGTTAGGTTTTCGGTTGGAGCAAAAATGCCATTTTGAAATATGTTGTATTTCGTCAGTAAATTCCATGAAAGAAATAAGAAAATCTTGATTTTCGTTTTATAGGTTTAAATTTTTCATATAAAGGAATTTTTCATACAAATAATCAAATCTGCTGTGTATTTGTGCTGAAATTCTGCAATTTATGGTTATTATACGCTCTCTATCAATATTTATCGTATCATATAATATCATTTGGTCTAATAAGGCCAAATAACTGAGAAATTAATAAATACCATTTAAATATTTATATTTAAAAACATTTCCCCCCTCCTTTTTTCTCGTAGAAGACCTCATTTTGTTTTAAGTAACAAAGAAATACAGTAGTTTTGGTTTTGAAATAGAAACATTGTGGGATTTTACGAGTATATCCAATTTTGTCCGACAGACCCTTTTCGAATTTGGGGAATGAGATAACTCCTGTCTCCTAGCCTCAGATGTCCTTATGGACGACTCCAAATTTCTACCAGTTTAGGCTGAATAGCTGAGCGGAGTGGAGACTAATTCCTCAACTAAGGAAGAAAACCGATTGATTTTGAATCGAAAGTAACTTTGAGTACCGGTGTTCTAAGTTTATTAGAATCCACAACGAAAGTCTCAAAGAAGACATAATCAAGACTCGAACGAAAACCGCAGCCGAGAAAGTAGGATTTCTAAATAATTTTAAATTGTTATTGACGTGTTTCCTAATCTTGTAATGCTGTCATCGAATTTCTCCTTTTGTCTTTCGGCACTGAAATATTTCGAATTAATCTTATTTTTCCTCTTACTGAACATACTTGGGTAGCTTCGCTAAATCATTCCTTCTGGGTTTATTGTTCTTATTTTTATTTTCTAAACAGAGTAACCATTATGAATTTTTTTCTTCGTGCTTGTAAATTAATTGCTAGTGACTAGTTTGATGATTGACAATGCCCCGAAGATATTTAGCAACGTGATTTATTCACACTGCAGTCGAGAAAATAAGCGAACAAAAGTAAGCCATGCTTTCTTTTTCGAAGTGTAATCGACGTCATTACAAGCAGGAAAAAAAACCCCTTTTTACACTTGTGAGCGCTGCTTATTATCTGGTCGTCATTAGAGTTAAGAAATGCTTTCTTAAATAATGGTTGTTTCTCTTGCAGAATTTCTGAACAGGAGAAACTTTTTTTAAAAGATGAACTCAGACGTTCATTAAGAATTCATTAGTTTTGTTTTGATTTTGTGCTTTACAAATGGCTGATTTATACAGATATGCGTACTTAAAATGTGTTTCTGAGAACCCATGGATGTACACACTTCTGGTCGATTGCTTTCAAAGGTAAATTATATCAGTTAATTAATTCATTATTAAGACGATGTTTGCTCTCCTATTAGGTGTCCTAAATTAATGTATTTACAGAGTTAAAAAAAACAACATTCTAAATATAAAGGGAACTTTTCTCTATACTGTCATTTTGATATAGTTCAGTAGATATGTGCGTAAAGCATAAGACCACGAATTATAAATTCACTCAATAGTCTTCTCTATTAGTGAAGCGTTATTATTCGAGGTAGTGCAATATCATGACAACTCGTTGTGAAGGTAGTGACGATACGAGATATAATTAAATCGATGCCATTTCAACCACCTTCATGTTCACTACGAACAAAATATTGTGTATCTACACTGAACGTTCATTATTTATATTGTTCATATTCTCCGTTGAAAATATAAGTAATGTGGAAGATGTTCGTTGATCATTATATGCTCAAAACATTATTACATTAATAAATAATTGCTAATGAGTTAAGTAAACTTTCTGGCGCTTCAGCCTAATTAAACAAATGCTAGGTTTCCGACAAATGTAATATTTATAATAAATTAAAATCACTCAAACAACAGTTTTATTTAAAAATATTAAAAAGTAAACTAGAAAAAAACAATAAGAATTAAGAATGTTTGCTAACTGATTAGCATATCTTCAGACTTTTGTTTTGGCTAATTTGTGTTTTGGAAGTCGAAAATTATGATGAAATATATTACAGTGAAGTAAACGTTTTCATTTTAAACCTAATTTCCGGATTAAACTTCTTTTGTAAATAGTGTAAGCAATAATTGATACAAAACGTGTTCTGCAATTTGTTATATGATACATTTGAACAGTCTGCATTACCATAGCAGATAAACATGCGCTTAGTTTGCGTGCTAATGATAATTAATTGACTAATTAAACCTGTAATGAAGTTCACTTTTGGGAAGTAAATTTAATCTGTTTCACTAATTATGTATCAACCCTCCTTCTCATAAGTTAGCTAATTCGACAAAATGTTTCTCATCTGTGAAGGTATATTAAAAGTCGAATTCCAAAGGTTTCTTAAATATAACCAATAGATATCGTGCGCTCTCTCTCTCTCTCTCTCTCTCTCTCTCTCTCTCTCTCTCTCTCTCTCTGTGAGAAGAAGCTTTTCAAAATACGTTTGTGTGAATCTATCAAACGATTTATTAACCGATGACACACATGAACTCGTTTAACATTCCACAGTCAGATATTTCATAATAATTGACGACAGTTTTGGGAGTATTATTCCTGAAGATAAATATCTGACCTTTCTGTGCGTATTGCTGGCAATGGGAAACATTCCAAGTTTCGATTCTAAACACAAAGTACAGTTTAGATGCCGGGAAAAGATAAATAATCGAAAAGATTGAAATATTTATTAAAAGAATGCGATTTTACTCTAGTTCGAATTATAGCACAATTAATGTTTCAAGGATGGTTTCGATAAGATTATTTCTAAAACAGATGTTTGTTCAAAATAAATTCATTAATTTACTTTCTGTCTTCAATATCGAGGTAATCGAAGGCCAGCCGATCAGTGGTACCTACTAAATATAGCCATTTGATATTCAAATAGATGTTCTTGGTAGGTCGAACAGCTTGGTTTACCAGCTGCTTATAAAGTTCCCTCCAGTTGTAAGAAAGAAAGAACGGATCATATATAATGCTATATGAGTCCTGAACTCCATACTGTCCACGAGACTACAGCCTGCCAAAGCCAATTTTAGCGTATAATGGATAGAACCCGATAAACGTTTATTTATCATCTGCCACTATACGAAAAAAATTTTCCTACATAGGTTGAGGCAAGGCAATGTTTTCCACGTCCACTCTGAGACCGGCGTCAAACTCCAAAGAAACCGATCGTTAACTTTTAAAAGATTGAACATCACCGAGCCGCCGAAACCTATGTTATTTAGGCATTAGGACATTTTTAACGGAGCTGGACAACTTGCAGTTAAAACGCAGTCGGAAATTTTCATTATCAAATTTAATATGAAATGTGGTGTCCAAGTGTCATTTTAAAAATGAAAGAAGTGCAGTAGCTTGAAAAACAATTGATACAAGTCTGGAGGCACATGAGGCTTAGAATAATCAGACATAAATAAATAAAATAAAGTAAAATAAAAAGTCAATGAAATTTAAAATGTAAGTGTCAGTATTAAAATGGGTAAATGAGGGTGGAAGCGGAATTTTTGCGTCTGCTGAGTGGGGAGGAACTGTTCCAATCAACTTTTGCTTTCTCCATTGCCAAAAAAGTACTCGCGTGATTTGGTCACTTTTCAGTGACGGAATTCAGTTCGTTATCTCATGAAGATTGAGTAGAAAAGATACTCCACAGCTACATGCAGTAGAATAACCACAGGGGCTTACATCTAGTGAGTATGGGCTTGGCACACCCACGGTCCTGAGCTGGATATCATCTTTCTTGGTGATCTCTCTCACAGGGTAATTCAGAACTTCTATTTTTTTTTGGCTGGTGCAGAATAAGCTTCAGGCTTCCTCGCACCATATGGCTAATAATAACACAGCGTGCTCATTGAGGTTTAATAATAACGTAAGTTTATTGACGAGACGAGACGAGAAACCCAACTGCTTAACCTTTTTTCCATACTTTGTCAACGTTTTCATTGAGAATCGTTTTCAATGGTTTGCTTGGATATCTCGCCATAAACTTACATTATTTAATTATGTAATACTCTACATAATTTATGCAATATATGATTAAACCTCAAATTCATACAGTAAATTATACAATATCAATAAATTTACCAGTTCTCTCTGATTCACGTGACTCAGTCTTTCTGCGTAATATATGAGTTAAAATATGCCACACGTCTTTCGCATAAGCACGTTATGTAATGACGTAACATTGCAGTGTATGAATTGTTAAGCATGCCATTTCTGAAATATGAAAATGAAGTGTTGCTTGTCCGAAAATCAATATCTAGCTGAAAATGTAGACATTAACAGAAGGCACGATTATCTTTGACAGATAAACAATGCTTATAATGATTGTATTCAAAAGTCTTGAATACTATCATTGATGATCACGTAATATACTTTTTTTATAGGAGCAGTTTATAACCTATGTAGGATTTCGGGAGGTGGTTTATGAGTTGGCCCCCAATAGTGTTCCATAATTGGATTCAGATCTGTATAGCACAGTTCCTTTTCCGAAGAAGCGAAAAGCTCTGTTTATTCATTGAATGTTATGTCTGTCCAGATCATCCGACCAGATTTGGCTTAGAGAGACCCCCTTCCTGATGTTTGTAGGTTGATTTTGAGACTCTCTCTCTCTCCCCCCCCCCCACATATTTTCATTTTTGTAAAGGCAGAGTGTAGAAATAGATAGTTTTTAACAAATTTGAATGCTTTTTTTTTAGGAAGAAGAAAAATGAAAACGTTTTGAGTACATAAGGGCAGATTCCAATTGCTTATGAATGATTAAATAAAAGAGAAATGTATGAAGCGTGTAGAATTCTTTTTCAGAGTATATTAAGTATTCCATCAGTTCCATTAGAGTAGTCATGTTTTGATGCTCCGCAGCAGCAGTTAAATCCATCCCGTCTACGATAATCGCGGAAATAGGGTCATTACATGAAATTGAGAGAACTCATAAATGGAACTACCGTGAACGCTTTCAAAAGATTTATACCGTAGTTTACATTAAACAAATAAATCGAGAATGATTTCGGTACTGTCAGTAATAATACGATCGAATTGTTTAAATGATTTAAATGGTACAAGGCGAATTTTTATTAATCGAATGAGTGGAGTTTTTCCCCTTATACTGTCTGCCTCTTTATTAGGATTATGATGTAATAGCGTTAGATCGCCATTAAACAGAAAAACTGCTCCGACACGAGTAGCATGGAGCCAGTCCCCCACGATGACGTTCAGATATGCTGTAGAATTTATTGTGCCTTCCGGACCAGAGTTTTTGGGAAAAGTGACACGAGGAATATTCGATCATTCATGCAAAAAATATAGCAGAATTCTTGGAGTAAGATGGACAATGGGCGTGCTCATTCAGTTCATCCCACAGATGCTCAGTGGGACTGAAATCCAGGATTGGGTTGGCCAGGAAATGTGTTTGACGTCTTCGAGTTCCTAAAATCACTATTTCACACATTTTGTGCAGTTGACAGTTGCTTTGTTATGTCCTAAGGATCAACTTGCAACATTGCCAGGTGTATTTGATCCGCGATGACGTTCAGATATGCTGTAGAGTTTACCGTGGAAAAAGGCATGGTAAAATTTCTGGAGTTTCCTGGATTAAAAAACCCTGCTACCCTCGCCCAAGGCTGCCTTCCTCAACCACTCAGTGAAAAAGCCTATAAAAATTCCTTGCGTTCTTGATAGGATTAGAACCCAGGCCTTTTCCATACGTGGGGAAGACTCTGATTGTAACCACTGTGTTACGAGCAAGAAAAAATAGGTTAGCATAGTATACTCCTGTTATTCGACAGGAAAGATCATAGAACTATTTTTGCTTTCTTATGATACCGTGCACTCGGATGTTTCCATTGTTTGGGCCTTTGAGTGAGGCTGATAGTGACGAACTCATGTCTTGTTCATGGTTACAAACCTTGCCAAAAGGGTTTTTTTTTTTTTTTTTTGGTGGATCTGTACAGGTCTCCAGAAACGTTTCAAGAGGATGTCCACAAGGGTTAGTATTGGGGCCTCTGTGTTGGAATCTTTTATTTGACTCTTGGCTTAAAGATTTGAAGCGATCACCATTATTGCATATGCGGATGACATTAATATTCTTGTGGAGAGAAACTCTAGGGCGTATTTGGAGGTTACAGCCAATCATGTACTGCAGGAACTTTCTGCTTGGTCTAAAATACATAAACTCCAGGTCTCAATATCTAAAACATCTCAGATGTTGTTGAAGGGTAAGCTAGACAAGGGGCGTCCTCCATTGATCAAGTATAGAGGGCAGTCCATTAAGTATAATTCTACAACTAAGTACAGTACTTAGGCATCTATATTGATGACACCTTAAGTTTTTTGCCTCATGAAAGGTATACAAAAGAAAAGTGTAAATCAATTCTAGCAAGATTGCCATTAGTAAGCAGAAAGGAGTGGGGTCAGAGAGGTCACTCTCTCAGACTATATTACAATTGTCTTTGTCTATTATTACTTATGGTGCCAGTGCTTGGGGTTATAGAGCTAATAAGTCTGCTGTGATTAAACAGTTGTTAAAGGCCCAGCGTACTGCCCTCCTGATGATGTCTAGAGCATGCAGGGCTAATCTACTGTGGCCTTACAGGTTCTGTTGGTAAAACTACCAGTACATTATGAGATCCAATACAGATATATTAATTATCATCTGAAAAAAGCACGCCCTATTTCCTTGGAAGATGTGAAGCTTGATTTAAGTGTTTCTTTGGCTTCTGAAAGAAAAACACTGCTTTCCATCTACATTGAAATGTGGTAAGAGATTGGAATAACTCAGATCTTGATAGTGTGACGAGAGAATTTTTACCTTTAGAGTTCAAGAAGAAAATTTTTATGGTTTTCTCCAGGATTGCACAGCACATTCCTGCTGTCGGGACCATTAATGACAAATTAATAGTAAATATTTATAGTAAACTGTTTAAATTGGAACTGTCTCCTACTGCACTTTGTTTGCATGGGGCTGAAGAGAACGTGGATTATACCTTATTTGACTGTCACTACTATTTGGACTATAGACAAGAACTTCAACTTATTGCAGGACTCTTCACTAGTGAAAATAAATCATTACTTGTTCAATCTCATGTTGCATTTAATGCTCTTAATACATTGCTACATGTATCTTCAAACGGAGGGAGGAACTTTGATCAGTTAACTCAAGATAGTGCTGTTCTTGTGACTCTTTGTACCTCACGGTTGGTGTACTGAAAAGTTACTTTTAACTATGCCTTCTCACTGTGACTACTTTTATTAGATAGTAACAATGTTTTGTTATATATTCAAACTACTTTCGGATTTCTACTGCCTCTGAGGGTTCTTCTATTTGATCCTTGGGAAAGTTACTCCAGTCAGTCGTTTTCCTTTTGGAATTGTATTGTCTGTTGAAATCAATTTTAACTTGCTATTATTATTATTACAATTAGCCATATGGTGTAAGGAAGCCTGGTTCTTTTGCTGCACCAGCCAAAAAAAAAAAAAAAACTTCTGATTTACCCTGAGAGAGAGGAATCACCAAAAAGGGAAGAATGATGATATCCAGCTCAGGACCCTGGGTGTGCCAAGCCCATACTCACCAGATGTGAGCCGCTGGGGATAATTGATTGTACACAGTGTATATATTTGTTAATACTGAATATTGCCCTATTAATGGAGCGTGATGGTGCGAAATTTGGTCCATGATTTTTGGACTCTCCTCAAAGAAGACAGGAATGTCCCTGACGCGCTTTCTTTCTTTGATGATCCGATACCAGGATGGGATTTTTGGTAAGATGACAGGTCACATAAAATAACACCAGAACAGAGCACAAAACTTACACACAAAACACTACACGCACACGACCAGATTTGGCCCAAGCCTCACCACAAGAAGTATAAAAGCGGTTAATGGGGGGGGGGGAACCCTGGGTCCTCAACAACTACATTTAAATACTTAATTAATTACTACTACTACTAATAATAATCATCATCACCACCGACCTCCCACACCTGCTGGAAAATGACTGAATTCGAATCCTCAATGGCTCCAGGAATTTTTAGGGGCTTTTTCACAACCTGGGTAAGTTAGTCGGTTTTGAGCAAGAGTTACATGGTTTTCCCTCCCAAAAACTCTGGTCTTTCGTCCGGCAAACAGCAAACCGAACGAAAAATACGCGCGATTGCAGACATGATATACAGACGCCTCAAAGCTTTAGTAGCTTTACACTTAACACACACCCAGGTCAATTGTTACACTGGTGTGGATAGCAAAAGTGTAATATTTGTAAAGAATTATTTTTAATTTTTTTACAATATTCCTTTTCATTAAATTTGAGAAAATCAGAGTAAGCTTTAAAGATATATAGAATTTAGTTTGGAATATAATTTTAATAAATAAATTAGTGGTTTGTTAAAGTAGCAAGGATATTTTGGATTTTTATGTCCACTGCAAGGAGTATGGAGGCTACTAAAGAAAGATGATGCGATCACCACACGATCATAGCTGTGAGTATTGAAAGGAGCCTTGCTTCCTTTCGTAATCATCTTGTACTTCACCCCGCCCACATTCCATAATTGGTGACTAATCGTAATACCGGCCATTTGTCTTTTATCCATACAATCTGTGCTCACGGTCAATTTTGTTGTTCCCCAAATAGCTTACGATGGGGGGGGGGGGGAACCTACTCCTTCCTCCTGAGATTGGTGAGCTACACCCGCAATGAAGAAGCCTAAAGAGATCCTGCAGACGGGAAGCGAACCTAGACCTCTCCAAACCAGTGGCAGGAGGCGCCGACTTTCTCTCAGAAGAGGAAAGAAGAGTATGAAAAGAAAATTTATATCGTTAGAACTAAGAAAATTATGAAAGGTAAAGTAGAAATAGTTAATAATAATATTCCATTAAGCTTTTCTTAAAATGATTAGTGTCAGCAGAAGCAGAATGGTTCGTAAGGAACTCTGTCCGTTAATAGCTCTGTGGTCAGAAGGGATTACATTGGAAATAATAAAGCAGAGTAACTTGATTAGCTATCTTGTTATTAACACGCCGTTTGCGCTTCCAAAGTGAACCTTCCGTGTTCACTTTGCCAGCGGTTATTTGATGTTTCAACACTTGCTCATTACACAAATTAATATTTGACAGAAGAAATTAATATTTGAACAGTAGATTAGCATCTACTTGTATTATTAGGGTAGAAACAACAATAATTGAATTAGTTTGGAATCGGTTTTCTCTTCAATTTCTAAATACCCGCCCAGTTACCCACATTTAGCTGAGCACAACGACTTCATGGCATATATTAATGTTGATCTTGAGTCTGCCATCAATCACTTAAAAATGATTACGCCAAGGGACGTGACAGTATCCCACAAATATTTTGGAAAAGCTGCTACAAAAATTTAACTGTTCCACTGTTACATATCTTTAAAAGAAGGTATTTATCCCAGCTGCTTCAAAAAGCTCACATAATGCCAATACATAAAAGGGATCCAAACTTATTAGCCAATAATTACCGTCCAATAACGCTCATTAATAGCATAACAAAAATACTAGATACACTTGCTCAAAGTAAACTTTCTGCATACTACAATCCAATTCTGACTCAAGATCAACATGGATTTCTGCCCGGAGGGTTTGTGGTCACCAACTTGGCTGCCTTTTGGCAATTTACTTCCACGGAAATTGATTGCGGCAACTGGGTCGATGTGATTTACGGACCTGTCTAGAGCGTTTGACGCAGTTCGTCATAATATGTTAAAACTCAAACTCTTCAACTACGGCATATGTAGTCCACTTTTGGATTGGTTATATGATTATGTTACAGATCGTTTATATCAGATAATTTATAATGGAAATACATCGCGCGAATTATCCTTCCCTACAGGCGTTCCCAGAGAACACCGTTAGGTTCTCTTCTTTTCAGTGTATTCCAACGATTTGATAAATATCCCTAGACCGGAAGGTGTAAATATTTTATTATATGCTGATGACGTTAAATTTTATAAATCCTGTAACTCACTTACTGACTGCATTAAACTTTAGATCTTTCTTGAATCCTTTTATCGTTGGACTAAGCTTAACAATCTACGAATAAATATCGGAAAATGCAAGGTGGTTTCTTACAAATATCCTCGTAAGAAAGTTATTCAGTTTGGTTACTGCGTAGAATTTCAAGAGTTATTAATCGCCAAGGAAATTCGTGATCAACGTGTCATATTCTCCAATAACTTTTCTTCTCATCTCACATTGATTACATTTCCAAACAGACTTACAGGAGTCTAGGTTTCATAAAGCGTTAATTCTTCCTTTTTCGGTAGTACTCATTTAATCAAAACTTTATACACTCTGGTGCTTCAACTGGGTCGCTTCCCCTATTAGAATTCCCAGGTCCTCTTTGGTCTCGAGATCATATGTCCCAAAATAACAAATTATAAAAAAAATGAAGATTAAAATGATAAAATACTCAGTGCAAAAGGGATAACCTTGGTAATAATCAGAGTCGATTACGAACATCTCTTTGGGAAATATCGCTTAACCAACCTCCAGAAAAGAACGCAACTATGGATAAAACTAACGTATAAAATAATTAAAGGAAAAATATATGAACAACCCACTGTTGCAATATATCTACTTTCTATACTCCTGGGTTTAATTACAGAAACAATTATTTATTTTTCCTCAAGTATCGAACTGACTATGGAAAAAAATCCCAGTTTTCTATTTATTGAATATTTTAAATATTAGCAGTTTTGGTCCTTTCAGTTCATTTATTCAATCCATCTCCATTCTATAGCATCACAATGAAAATCTCATTTCTTTTATGTTAATCCTATCGATTTGTAAATATTTTAAATACCTATAATCACCTGTGCTTCACAATTGTACAAATACGTAGTTGTGTGTTTTTTTGTCTAAATCAAACATTTCACGAGTTTATATATGTTTTATAGTTATTTGTAAATACAATGTTTTTATTTTTAATCGTTGTACCTCATTTATGTTCCGTATTGTATAATATTACAATATGACAGTTTTCTCGCATTGTAAGAGGGAAAAACTGTAATGCGTGATGTTAAATAAATAATTAATAGTTAAACTAGTAATAATCTGAATAATTCCCAGATACAACAAATTTAAAAGGAACCTTTCTCCTAGCTGCATATCTGTGCGAAGGGTGAGCTTCCATTTTGGACACGAGGAAGGGAGGAAATTTTAAAGCAACGGGGAATTGCTTTATTTTTATTGACATTCTAAACGTTGTGGTAGCCATCTTCAAAGTCCGTCTGTGGAGTTATCGAAATTTATTCCTCAATATCTTGACGAGCGGTTTGTTTTTTTATGGGCTAGTTTGATACTGTCGATAAGTTAACAGTCTCGGGAAAGAGGTTGGCTGGTACCCCCCACCACTCGAGAAACTAAAGGAGATAAAACAGAAAAACCGACTAGAATGCGCTCGATTTAAATACTCGATATGCTGGCTTTTCATAGCATTAGTTGTATCTGCCTAAACACTAACCATTAACAAACAAAACTATATTTCAGTTTCAAGTTCAGAAGCATCGAGTTTAAAACATTTCGTTCTGTTTGGTTTACAATACCTTTAAGAAGACAAAACTGTTTCTATATTTTAATACTATTTTTTATTAAAAATCTTAAATAATTTTTCAACATGGAAACCTTTACATCCGTGTGTAAATTATCATTTAATGTGATGGAAAATGTTATCTACATACACCGAAAGGACATTGATATAAGAATACGCACCCTAATTGGGAGCAAGCGAACTGCAATAAGGAATAAAAGCTCGGTCGGGTGAATGCCTTCAATCTACGTGTCAGTAATAAACTTATAACGTGTGCAGCTGTCAAGTGTTATTTGCGGCGAGCATGGGAAGAGGCCGCTGAATGACGGTTGTTGTAGTGGGGTTTTAGGAGCATCAGCAACTAAGGCCATATTGTTCCGTGTATATTTTCCGTAAATTGCGTGTGTTCTGTGGTCAGTTTTCTGTTTGATGGACAAAAAACCACGCTACACTCGCCTGAGACCGACTAACTCAGCCACGTAGCTATATGACGGACTTTCAATGAGGCATCATTGTTGGTGGAAGGTTGTGAAGCTTGTGTGCATCACCGATACAGAGCGTCTAGTGGGCTGTTTGCAACCTACCATTTTGTGATTACCAATATTGGCAAACAAGAGGAGAACAATTATGCTTGCACAAAAGATGTGGCACGAAATCGATAGCGGATGAACGGAGTGAGAGATTACTGTAGTGGTGCTTGCTGACCAATAGTACGGCCACGGTGGTGCAGCTGATAGCGAGATATAATGTGGGACAGTCCAGAGCACTTTCTGGCGTACTCCTCATCGGATGAGGTATCAGAATAGACTGCCGACTGAACGTTGCTTCCTAAATGCTGGTCACAGATATCTGCGTTTTACCTGGTGACTCGAACACCAGGTGAGACGCAGGAATGACCGGAAGGTGTGATGGTCGGACGAATCGTGTTTACACATGTATCATGTCGAATGGCAGGATATGTTTATGGCCATAACTAGAAGAGGCGCCAGACCTCACATGCATGATGCGAATGGTATAGGCAGGCTGGTAGACGCAGTGTTCTGATCTGTGGAGTTTTCTCGGATACCCTAGGTCTCTGATATATGTGCTTGGTATGTTCTGTGATATATATGTTTGAGGACGGAGATCTTTTACACCATCCACACCGACCATTGTGCATTCCGATATTCCTGTTTTCCTGACAGAGTTAGCGCCTTCCAGCAGGATAGTGTACCCTTCCAGAGGGACAAACGTGTGCAGAAATGGGTTACTGTTGCTTAAAACTCTGAATACTTTACCCTTCTCTAGTGCTCCCTTAAGTCCCTTGACTTGAACCCCATCGAATAACTATTTCATAAGATCGAATGGGCTGTCAGACGTATAGATTCGCCATCTACAATGACTGACAATTATAGGAATCTGTACATATAGAAGGAATTCATATTTCAAATTCTGTTCAATACCTTTTAATATTCATGTCATTACCTGTAGAAGTCTATCTGTGAGCCCATGGAGACCCAAATCAATATTAAGTAGGTATCCCTATTTCAACGTTTTGTATATTCAGTCTGTATGCATTGTTGTTTTTATTTCGATCGATGTTAAGTGTTCGACTGAGATCATTCAAGTTAGATAATATATTACTACGATTCTTAGTAGTTTCCAAATTTAAACCACGAGTTTTGCTTTTCCCCCCAAGTTTATTTCTAATAAAGGCTGATACGTTTTGTCAAAATGCCTTAAAATATTTGCAGTACTACTGTATAGGTTTGACAAAATAGCTAAAATGCTGTTTATTGATTTTATTTAGAAGTGCCCTTGGAAGACAACTGCAGCAAACTGAAGCCATTAGTAACCTATCATCACACTATTAACTACCTGGTTATTACATTCCTTTCACACTGCCAATTCCAAGTCACGTCGTTCCATGACATCTATAGAAAACTGTGGACCCTTTCAAACAGTCCACAATGAACGTCGTCGCTGTCAGCCATTGATTCGTATTAGAGGGCGTGGCGTGTGGTAAATGAAGTATCATATGAAAAGGCTTTTAAGGTAGTGATAAAGCTAACCCCTGTTTCAATAGAGTATGATTTCTGTTGTTAGCGAAAGCGATAATCTTGCGAATCTTTCTTACGTGGAACAAAGAAAGAAAATTTATTACGTATCATTATTGTATGTCTGTATGTATATTCATGACGCACGGTGGCACCCAGACAATTAGTCTATCTCCACCATATTCGTTGTGGACATTGTGGTCACGTACTAGTTGGCCTAAAATGTGTTATATGCATGTTTGTGTAGTGTTATATGTTGTTATGATAGGCCTGGTGCCCGTCACTGGCACGTGGAGCCGGGCCTGGATATACTAAAACTGTCATAACGTTATGTACTATCTCACACCCACCAGTAGTAGTGCAAGACTGGTGGGTGCTAATATCCCGCTTCCAGACTGCCCAACCTGAAAGCCAGCAAAAAATAAATAAATAAAAAAAGACAATAACAGTAATCAATTAATCTATTACCATTTAAAGAAAGCTATTTCTTAATCGCAAAAACGTCTTTTGCAGATTCATATAAAGCTCGATAATACACAATTTTTGCCAGATAATCTGCCTCATTACCACTATGCAAATTAGATATAATTAATGACAGTTTATTTCTACAGTCCACATCACTGGACAATAGTACAATACGTGTTGCCAGGTCTCTATGGCTTTACTTAAATTAAAAGGATCTGGTTTTAACCCAAAATAGTAAAGTTTGGCATTTAGAGCTCTCATGTCGAGCAAGCAAATATGACTGACATACTAGGGAAAAAAAACAACTAAGTTTTTTTTATTTTTGAAAAGAAACTTGACATCGGGTATGTACATTCTAGTAGTAACCCCAGTAGAGCTGTTATTCATTCCGCCTGTCCTGCCATTTATCCACTAATTTTTCTAAAATTCGTTTCTTTTCTTTTTTACCATCATTATTAATATCAATACTTCCAAAAATTGAAACTCAATGCCCTTTCTAAAGAAATTACAAAACGCCCGATAGATCATATATAAATCTACGTGTCATTATTGTCGGAGTGCTTTTCTTAGCTCTTTCGTCACATGATTTCGATCCCCAAGTTCCTGTCGCTTTCACTGCTGGTGCGAAGGTGCACCGCCCCGGCAGATATAATGTGGGATTACTTATCTGACGCCAAGACCGACTCGCATTTACCCGTTCCATCTTTCTCCCAATCCACTCGTTGATACCCCAGACCCTTGCCCTCGCGTGTAGCACAGTTGGTATAATCATCGTCTTCCCCACACATCAATTTACAGACAATATACATGGAGCAATATGTCCTTAGACCTCTCAGCACCGGGTGGAAAAGACCTCAGTTCAAATTCCGTCAATAACGCCAGAAATTATGGGCCTTTTTCACAACATGGCTGAGTTAATCGGTCTCAGGCGAGGATGGCATGGTTCCCCCCCCCCCCGAAACTCCAGTTTTTCGTCCAGCAAGCAACAAATTGGCCACAGAGCACACTATTTACCAATATTCATATATTATATACGGCGCAATATGGCTTAAGTTGCTGATGCACCTAAAACCCTACAACAATAACAACAACCCAAACTCTTCTTTAGGGCTACCCTGCTGTACGTTTCTCTGGTCTCGCGTGTAGCACAGTAGTATCGTCACCACCCTCCTCACACCGGGTGGAAAAGGCCCGGGTTCGAATCCCGTCGATGACGCGAAGAACTTTAATGGGCTTTTTTTTACTTCGTGGCTGAGTTAGTCGATCTCAGGCGTAGATATCAAGGTTTTTTTCCCCCCATAAACTGGGATTATTCGTCCAGCAAAACAGGCAAATCGACCAGAGAGCACACGCAATTTACAGACAAAAATAGGGGTTTATGTAATGAATTACGGGTGACCTTAATATAATAATAATAATAATGTACGTTTCTCTGCTCTGTTTTCACTTGGAGATGCCTATTCTAATTTTCCTTCTACCAAGGCCCACTTCCTCTTTTACACCATCCTCCCCTTCCTTTTTTTAAAGGAGTGCTGGCACTTTCGTTGAGAGGTAAGCCCTTTGGGTCTTTGCTGTCCAACCGAATGTTTCTCTAAACGGCAGAGGCCCAAAGAGTTTACCTTCCACTTTGGGTGGCGGAATAGAGTGGATGGCCTGCCTCGTTATGAGAGGGATTGAAACTAACCAGCAACAGTCTCTGATAGAACTGGGTAAAACCAGAGTGACCAGTCATACGACACAAAACTAAATACAAACCTACATTACACGCACGAATGCTTTGCAGTATTAAATCCTCTTCACAGTAACACGCGACAGATTTGTAGGAAACCTTTAGCACCACCTAGACAAAATTGAACTTATGTCCCCTTATATTATGGAAATGAGATTTTATAGAAAAGATTGACCCCTTCCGAAGCATGGGTTTCGGAAGGAGTCAATAGAATGGATCACTCGCCTTCCCTTTGATTTTAAACAGAGATAATAAATTTTCTTTTGTGAAATACTGACATTAACATAATAAATTTGTGTTTTGGCCTCCTCTTGTAAAATTTCTGGTAACAACCATGCTTGGGGCTTTTTTTATTTGTTTCCACGCTGCATAATTTGTGTAAGGTTTAACCTCCGACTATTCACGAGATGTCTGGCGCTTCCAGATTCATTCGTTGGTACCGGTGCTAGAAAAGTTGTAGATTAATAGTAACCTCTTATGATAATTTCTGAAAAGCTGGACATATTTTTTTCTTTGAATCTCTCTTTAGAGTTATTGACTGCTACTAAGTATTTTTCGATGCTATTGTCAGAAATTATTCTAATGAAACACTTGGCATTAATGCTTATGAATTTGCCCTTAAGAATTATTTTATTTATTTATTAAATTAACGCATTACAGGCAATGATCCCAATGGACGTGCGTATTTTATTTAAACACGCGTTATTTGGGATTAGTTCATTTTTCCGAAAGCTGGATTTTTTGTGTTAAATAGGATTGCGGGTTTGTATTTAGAATTTGAACAATCATTCACACGTGGCCTTTACGGTTTCATCGTTTTATTTACACTAAGAATATGCGCCATGCAAAAATATGCTACTGTTACCACCCTTGTGGTTTAGGAGCTGTTTCGTAAATGAAAGGCGAACGATGAGGTTTGCAAATTCCCTTATCTTTATCAGGGAAGTTTACGAATTATTTCCATTATGAAGAATAAAATAAGTTGTCACTTCTGTAGTTTCTTAGGTATGCAAGAGGTTGGAATGCAAGGTGTCAGTGGCCGGTCAGTGTGTAGGCTTAGAGTTCCACACATGTGATGTTCTTTTTAGCTGCACAAATTCATGAAATGTGTTGTTCACTGTTAACAGTAATACTTCGGATCTCAAAGCTGAGAAAATATGCTGTCGGAATCTTTTGTTGCAGCCCTGGAAAGACAATGGTCTACTAGCTCCAAGAGTCTTTTTTTCTCTAAAGTTTATTCCTGATGTCACCTTTACCATTAGAATCCACTCAAAAGTGATTTCCTCCTGATCTGTATATTCTCTACCTACTTACTTTCCTATCATGGCTCTCGTAATGCCAAGCTTGCAACTTTCAACCTTGTTGAATCAACAGACAAGGGTATGTCTGCCAGGGGCAAAAGTTGATGACGTTGTAGGGCAGATATCATCTTTTAAGGGCACAAAAGGTGATATTGTACACGTTGTCACTAATGAGTAAGAGATCTGCAGATTTACTTAACAAGTACAGGTCAGTGCTGAAAAAAAAGTCGCGAGTTAGGGTTAAATTTGAAAGTGTCTGCAATTCTGCCCAGACACGATAGGAGGGAGTGTATGTTGAGAGCCTTATCAATCAATTCTGCTTGGAGCGATTGTGCAAGACTCACTGGGTACAATTTTTTTCCAGCTTGGTCTGTGCTTGCTAACAGGAGAGACTGCTTCTACAGGGATGGGATACACTTAAATAGTAAAGGTGCAAGAATATTTGCTGATGCTATCGAGGCAGTGTTAGGTGGGTCGGAAAACTGCTAGACTGGGGGGGAGAGGATTCAGAGACTAAAAGATTAACGGTAGCACAGGCAGAGGCGAAAGTCATTCTTGCACTGCTTCTATTGTAAGCAGCAGCGGTCTAAAGACCAAGTTTCTGAGGACTTCAAGAGCTGCTGGGAGTCATCATGGAACAAGCAAATGCATGGTCTGTGTTAGAGTAACTAAGAGCATGTACATTAATGCTAGAAGTATAGTAAATAAAATTGATGAATTTGAAGTGCTGATCAAGACATCAAAGGAAGATATTGTTGGGATATCAGATACGTGGTGTCACACAGATATAAGCAGTGCAGAATTGGAATTTGTGGAGTACAATGTGTAAAGAAAGAAAAGACAGGATAGGATGGGAGAAGGGGTTATTCTGTTAGTTAATACACACATAAAATCTAAAGAAGTGCATCCAGTTGACAAGGGTGGACAGTGCAATGTTGAGTCTGTTTGGTGTGACATAAACACTAGGAAAGGGAAAATAAGAGTACGAGTATGTTATAGGCCTAATGACTCTGAGTACAATGAACAGTTGTGCAAAGAAATAGAATGGGCCAGCAAATCAGAATGTCTTGTAATGGGGGATTTTAACTTTCCAGATATTGAATGGAACTTGTGGGTTGGTCACTCGCTCGCTAGCAAGACTTTTGTGAATTTATTGGAGGATTGTTTTCTACAGCAACATGTTCGAGGGGCAGCCAGAGGGAGCAATGCCCTTGTTCTGATTATCAGCAGTGATTATTCATGCATTTAGAATTTGCAGATAAAGGTGACAGTGATCACAGTGTACTGATGTGGGATTTAAAGATGTAACTACCATAAAGGCTAAAAGGAAGGGTTTTTGTTTTCGTAAAGGTGACTACAGTGACAGTTTTTAAACTTTGCAGTGGGATCAACTGATGATGTTACCAATGGTGAATTCTAAATGGGAACCCTCCAGGGACTTAATCTTGGCGTCTACTAGGCTTTTCATACCAACTAAGAAATACTGTTCAAGGTTCAGGCCTAAATGGATGTCCGACGAATTAATGAGTCTAGTTTCAGAGAAATAAAATGCACGGAATACATATAAATTATCAGGCGACACAGAAGGCGATTACAGACTAGCTTATTTCTGCCTACGGCAGAAATAAGCTAGTCAGTAATCAACTCACAAAGGACGTTAGGCAGGCGAAGGCAGATTGCGAGAAATCTTTGGCAAAGGACGCAAAGAAAAACAGCAAAGAGTTCTTTACTTAGGTAAACTCTAGGAGGAAGGGGATGTATCAGATTGGTCCACTTAAAATAGATAATTCGACTATTGATGGTGCTGCTCAAGAAGCTGATAAACTGAATGGGTATTTTTCACCTACATTGACACATGAGGAGTTATTCAAGGAGGGGAATGCCAGACGTTTATCAAACTCTAATAGGGAGCCTAGTGATTTTGTAATAACTGAGAGCAAAGGGGAGGAGAAATTGTTCAAGTTAAACATAAAAAAGGCACCTGGAATCTATCCAGTTATAATGAAGAAGGCAGCAAGGGAAATAAGAAAACCCTTAGCCATAATTATGAGAGCATCGTTAGAGTCGGAGGTGGTCCTCATGGACTGCCAGATGTGCAAATGTATCCCCGATTCAAAGGGTGACACAAATAATTATAGACCTGCTAGTTTAACTTCTGTTCTGGGGGAAATAATGGAGTCACTGTTAAAGAAGTGATACAGGATCACCTAGACAAGACAGCAGTAATAGTTCAGACACAGCATGGGTTTGTTAAGGGGAAGTCTTGTTTGACCAATTTTATTGGATACTACGATGTGGTCACAAAGGAACTGGATGTAAAAATAATTTTGATATCGTATACTTGGATCTCAGTAAAGCTTTTGATACTGTCGCACATTGAAGACTGCTGTACAGATTGGAGCTGTATGGCATTAAGGGCAAGTTACTGCAATAGATAAAGCAATGGTTGAGTGGTAGACTGCATAGAGTGGTAATAAATGGATACTGCTCTACGTGGACTAATGTTATTAGCGGAGTTCCCCAGAGTTCGGTGCTGGGCCCATTGTTGTTTGTGTATTTATCGGCGAAGGTATATCAGGGTTCAATGTCGAAGTTTGCAGATGATGCAAAGGATGGTAGGGTTGGCAATGACAGTAAAGACAGTATGCTACTGCAACAGGATCTAGAAAAGTTAGGCAGTTGGGCTGAGAAATGGCAACTGAAGTTTAACGTTGATAAATGCAAATTACTCAATATGGGTAGCAGTAACCCAAGAGAAATGTACCAACTACACTGAGGGAGGTGGAGAATGAAAAATACTTGGGGGTAATTGTGCAGTCAGATATGAAGTTCTCTGAGCAGTGCAGATGGGCTGCCAGAGAAAGACATGGAATTTTGTCAATTATATATAGGAATTTTGCTGGCAGAGACGAGGTAATTATCCCTTTTTAAAAAGCATTGGTCAGGCCACACCTTGAGTACTGTATACAAGTCTGGAGGCCTCATTTTAGGAAAGATGTAGAGTTGCTGGAACGAGTACAGCGAAGGGGGAACAAGATTGGTGAGAGGAACAAGGGGGTGTGCTTACGAAGAAAGGCTTAAGTTCTGAAAGTTGCAGCATCTGAAGACTAGTCACCTGCGAGATGATTTGATCGAGGTGTATAAGGCCTTGAGTGGTTTGAGTAGGTTCAATGCTGACGGGATACTTCTTCCTCAGATTAAGAGCCTGAGGAGACATGCGAAAGATAGCTGTAGAAGAGATGTGTGGAAGTTTGCCTTTAGCCAGCGAGTAGTTGATTGCTGGAACAGACTTCCATCTGTTGTTGTGGAAGTTGATAGCTTAAATAAATTTAAAGTTGCTGTATAAGCTTGCTTTCTTGCATCATATGCCTCAACGAATGCTAATGCTAACACTGCTGTCAAATCACTTTGTACTTGGGGCTCCGCAGAGAACTGGGAAAATGCTCTATACCATTTCTATCATAACCTAGATCTACAACAGAACCTCCTTGCCTCTACTGGTATCGTTGTCCTTCGAACTGAAACCGACTTCCTGAGTTTCAGAGAAAATATCTCGCTTCTTCAAGAATTTGCTCTTCGGGCCTTTGATCGTCGGAGATGTCTTCTCAGTCAACTATGGAATATTTCCTTGCTATTTTAGCGTAGGCCCTTGCTGATACTTCTGGCATAGGCCTTTAGTCAGTGCGGGATTTATATATATATAATTTTTATTTTTGTAATTTAATTTGTATTTATTTATTATTATTTTTTATTGGGTCCTTAGAGCGGTGGAATTTAACTGCGTATATATATATATATATATATATATATATATATTTTTTTTTTTTTTGTCCTATCTACTTGATAGAACAGTACAGTTATGTATCATCACAATGCACTATAGCGGAGTTGAACTAACATTCAGGAGACGCCATGCACAAGACGCAAGACACTTATATTAACAGTAAGTGCAATATCCTCTTAAATCAGCGTAATTGTAACGAAACTACAAATTTTGTGCCCCCTTGCGAAATTTTCTAACAACACAACTTGTGATCTTTAACAACAGTACAAAACCAACAGGACAGTTCCCTAGACTCTTTTCTCCTTCCCCTTACCTCGAGGAGGCAGATCTGGAGGTGTGACAGTTTTGCCACTGGAAAGAAACAAATTTTCTTCTGGAGAGTATAAAGTGCCCAAAAAAATAAACAAATAACACACTACTAACATCCACTGGCAGATTCCTGGATGAGACTCCGTCATCAGTATATTGTGCTCTTAAGAAATGGCGCCCGCCTCATTTGTATGATGTAAACGACAGTTCCCGCGGGACAGTGAAGCCATTCGCTCGACTCAAGGATGGTAAAGAGGGATGAACTAGTAGGAGCTTACACCAAAGGCAGGATTTAGTGGTATCAGAATTTCTTTTATTAATGTGTTCATTGTATCATTTACGAGTTAGTGCGCAGCTTTGTGTTTATAATGCACCTTTTAAAATTTTTAAAACCATATTATTCATTATGTGCAATATTTACCTACTTATATAAACAACATTAGGTGAGATGGGAGTTTATTCAGATCTACTTACTTCTATAAATAACAACACATATTGCTTGATAGCCTTACCGAAGTTCTCTAAATGTTTTCTTGTAATATAAAATTTTAATGCTGAAATTACCAGTAAATGTATTAAACTGTATGTTCCTTTAGTGTAATTATTCAAGAAAACGCATTCTCTGGAAAGTTTTTTATATATATTGTAAGTAAATACTGGAAGCAAGAGGTCATTAAATCTCTTGAGAGGCGTTCCTTACAAATAAGCTTCAACTTCGATGAAATTTTCTCCGCGAATGTTGGGGAGGAGTATGTGCAATCCCAAAAATGCGTTTTTATCTCAATCAAAATATATTCTAGAACGTTTTCTATTCAGCTTCACATTGATAAGTTCTCATTTTAACCCTAACTACGAGCTACTACCTGTAGAAAATACAGGATAAAAATGTCGAGAAAGCGAGCATTTCTCCACAATACGAAAAAGTGCAGTTTCGTGCATGCTGTTCCAGACAACCTTTTTAAAATATTGTAACGCAGATCGGATTGTGCTGTGGCCTACCTTACGCGTGCGGTGAACTTTGCGCTTCTTTTCAGATGTCTGGTTATTATCTGTCCCCAATAAGGCGGTATACTGCACGTTGCACTCCACGAGGAGATTATTGCCAGTCTGTTCCCCCTTTCTTTCTTTTTTTTTTATTGGAGCTTCCGTTTCGTTCGCATTCCTGCACTGTTTCAGTAGTGATCAGGTGAATGGGAACGCAAGGAAGAATTATTGACTGATATTTCTCCTTTATGTGTCTGTGTGCTTGCTCACACACTTCGTTGTTAACCCAGATTTTCTTCACAAATAAACCACGTGGAGTTGCGACTCTGCCGCGCAAATGAGGTGGTTGTTTTTAGATTTACTTTTTTGAGTTCATAATTTATAGAGGGAATTATAGAGATAATTGAGGATAGTGTCATTTTGCGTGCATTTAGGTGGCACGAACGCTTTACGACCTTTTGCCCTCATTTCCGGAAATAGCACCGAATATCAATCCTCTTCGCTGTTTTTTTTTTTTTTTTTTTTCCTGAAATGAATATTCTGAGCCTTTTGCTTTTTTACGTTTCGTGTACTTGTTTTGTTTAAGATAATTCTGCTTACTTTTTTTACGCGTTATTCATTATTTGTCTCTCCATAGTTTTTCTTTTGTCTTAAATAAGTATTCCACTGACCTCGCTCTTTTTTTTCTTCGAATAATCTACGGCTGGTTTTTCAGCGATGCTCAGAGTTAGAGATTGAGCGAGGGACGTAGCACGATTTTTAAAGTTAGCGTGAACAGAGACAAAACTAAAAGAAAATCGAATAAAAATTTTGAGCGAATATTAGACTCATAAAATTGCCTTCGCGGATGATCACAGGTGAGAAAAGACTATGTTCGAATCCCGTCAAAGAGACGAAGAAATTTAAGGGCTTTTTAAACAAGTTATTTGGTCTCAGGCGAAGGTTGCCTGTTTTTTTCGTCTTATCATTATTATTCCCGAAGAATTCGTGCAGTAAATTCTGACTAATAAACACTAACTCGAACCAATTAGGGAAAAACTGTGACTGCATCTTATGAAGTTTACCTTCGGGCAGCACGTTGTGGAACGTAGGAATAAGTTGCCTGAAGGGAGGCCGATAGTTTGCCAAAATTCAAGCTTTGAATAGGCAGTTTTTGACGATGGGAATAATATGAGAACTTTTTTTTTTTTTTTTTTCTTAAACTTCGCTTTCTTGCATCATTGTACCATTTTTATACTAATACTAATAATGAAACTGAAATCATGCATATAGCGAAGTATATAACCATATTGTACAGTATATAATATGTCTATAAATTGCGTATCTTCTTTTGCAATTTGCTGATTGCTGAACGAAAAACCCGAGTTATCGGGAAAAATAATCCATGCTACAACGACTGAGACGGAATAATTCAGAAGTTTAGAAAGATTTTATTTCCTGTAGCCGAATAATTTAAGTCAAAAAGCGTCCATAGTTTGAGTTTCATGAATCAAGATGCACTATTAGTATTAGTAGTGACAAATGATGCAAGAAAGCAAGCTCATACAACATCAGTTAGAGAAAAAAAACCCTTCCCATTTCACTAATCCATCCCTCCATTAGTTTGTCTAATTTTTCCTTGAATTTATTCACACTATCAGCTTCCACAACAATGGATGGAAGCTTTTACAACAGTCAACCACCCGCTGACTGAGGGCAAACTTCCGCACGTCTATTCTGCAACCATTCTTACTCAGTTTGAATATATGTCCCCTCATGTGCGTAGTCTGAGGAAGAATCTCGACAGCATTGAGTTTGCTCAATCCATTCAAAGCCTTAACACGTCGTCAATCAGATCACGTCGCAGGTGTCTAGTCTCCAAACGCTGCAGTTTGCAGAATTGAAGCCTTTCTTGGTAAGAATTCAGTCTTTGTAGAGCAGCTTTTGTTCTCTCACCAATCTCGTTGCTCGTTCCAGGAACTCTACTTCTTTCCTAAAATGAGTTGTATGCAGTACTAAAAATTTGGCCTGATTATTGCTTAATCACCTCCTTATCCCTTCTAGAATAATTCCTGTATATCATTGACAAAACAGCATGAGCTCTTCTGACAGCCTATATGCACTGTTCAGACAACTTTACTGACTGCAAAATTACCCCAGTTCTTTTTCATTTTCCACTACCCTGATATATCTTCGCATATCACGGTAGTGGAATACCTTCATCTATTATATGTTATTAAGTTTGATATATCTTCATCAATATCATTAATAAATATTGAAAACAACAATGGGCCTAGCACTGAACCCTTGTAGACTCCACTGATAAAATTAGTGCACGAAGAGCAGTGCCCATTGATAACCACTCTGTCTTCTTCGGGGCCATCCCTTTATCCCTAGCAGTAACTAGACCTTAATGCCGAATTGCTCCAGTTTACACAGCAGTCTTTTATGTGCAACAGTATCAAAAGCTTCCCTGAAATCCTAGTAAATGATATCAATTTTTTTTTTTTTTTTTTTTTTGCATCCAGTTGCTTGGTCACTGCATCGTAGTGATCTATCACACTGGTTAGAGAAGACTGCTCCTTAACGAATTCATACTGTGACTGCAGTATAATTGGATTCCTGTCCAGATGGTCCTGCATTACTTCTTTAACCAGTGATTGCATTATTTTATTTGTAGCAGAAGGTCTGTAATTCCTTGTGCATCCTATGATTCCCATTTGTGAATTGGGGATACATTCGCACATCATCTCCTGTTCATGGAGACTTCCCTTGAATCCAAGAATGCTCTAATTATGACTAAGGGTTTGCTTACTTCCTTGTCTGCCTCTATTAATATAATTGGATAGCTCTCACCCACCGCAAGTGATTTTCTTATGTTTAACTTCAATAATTCCTCTTCTACTTCTCTCAGTTATAAAATCTTTTAGCTCCATGTTAGCTTTTGATAGACTTCTGGCATTCACTTCCTTAAAGAATTCCTAATGTATGAATATAGATGCAAAATACTTATTTAGTTTGCCAACAACCTGAGTTGGATCATCGGCAGCAGCATTTAACCTATCGATATCAAGTGGGTCAACGTAATTCATTCCCTTCCTTCTAGTATTTAAATAAGTAAAGAAGTCTGCCGTTTTTCTTTACGTACCTTGCAAAAGATTTTCTCATAATCTACATTAGCTTGCTTAACCTCCTTTGTGACTGGATTACAGACTAGTTTATATCTACCGTAGGCTTCTGTATCATCTGATAATTTATATGCATTTGATGCATTTTTATTCTCTGCCACGGTGATCTGACATCCATTTAGGCCTAAACTTTAAATGGATCTGACCCTGGTGCATCCGAAATCCGTTTAGACAGTATTTCTTAGTTTGTATGAAAAGCCTAGTAATCTCTATGATTATTTCCGTGAATATTCCCCATTTAGAACTTGTTGATGGTAACATCATCAGTTAATCACACTGTATAGAATTTAAAAACTGCATGAGAGCACCGTAGTCACATTTACGAAAGCAAAAACCCTTCTCTTGACACCAAAGATAATTCATAATTATATTTTTTCCTTCTTCATCCATGCAACTGCTTTAAACAATATCGCCAAGCTGCTAGTTGTGTGTCCTGTAGTTTTGTGTCAAATACATCGTCTTTGGGGAGCTCTTTTATTTGAGGCCCAATGAAAATTCCTTCTTACAGTTATGCATCTGTTAAATTGGGAAACACTCCCCTTGGACTGCAGAATTCGCTTCCTTCTTTATCCAGAGCCCTAACATAATTCTCCGTTAATCCAAAATTTATATGAAAAGGTGGAAGAACTTTCTTTGGTTCAACAAGTGGAGTATATTTCATATTACTGCTCCCTGGTAGAAATTCCTCTCTCGTTTTCCAGTGCTGCACAATGTAATGTTTTTTTTTTTTTTTTTTTTTTTTTTTTTGCATGACTGGCCCATGTACACAGAAAACAAAAGCATTTTGTGACCATCCCTACAGTACTTGCTTCGGCAGTACATATACTACAATTTGTATAGAGAACAATACAGAGAAGATTAACCATGGTCTGCAGAGCATTGTAGTAATCCAGTTACCTTAAGATCCCCACAGACGTTCCAAGCAAAGTCATGATATGATATGTTATTGCACTCAGGATCTCTTGAACATACTTTCATGTGTTTCTTTCATGCCAACAGTTTCAAGTAGAGGAACTGGTGGAAATGCATCTCCATTGTTCAGCAAAACTGCTTTTAAACCTAATTTTACGACATCAATAAATATACGCCATTCATTCGGATTGTCCCATCCCCGTTCATTCAGGAGATCACTAATATCTTTTTAGAAACACAGCGTCTTCCATAACGAAATATTTTGAAAACACTTTTGTGACGTTTTCGATATACTGTAATTTTAGTTCCTGCTTCATGTAGCTTCCACCGTTGTAACATGGAACCAAGGAGTTCTTCTTGTTCTTTGGATAAACTTAATTCCCTAATTAAGCCGTTGAACTTTTCTTGCTTGTTAAGTTCAATCCCCGCTCATTTAAATAATTTTCGTTAATTTATAATTTTCTGGTTGGTAGTCCAAATCTGCTGAACTAGACAGTCCAGAAAAGCCTGCAACACAAAAATCCTTACTACATTTATCACTGCTTCTTTTATCCCATAATTTTGAACTATCTGGTACCAGCAAGTCTTCGTTATGTGAAACTGGTCTTATTGGAGATATATTGTTATTTGATGCTGCGATTGCTTTTTCTGGACATCCCTGATGTTTTTGTCATGCAGAAAAAGCAACAGTTTGGTTGTGCGATTCTCGCCACACCATAGGAGAAGCAAACAGCACACTTTTATTGTGAGCTCAAGTTTTGACTGATCACTAATATTGCGGTAAAAGTACAAAGAATATGCACATTTAGTAATACTCTAAATTTCTTCCTCTGAGTTTTTGTTGTAAACCGTCCATACACGTAGCAGAAATTGTCAGGGCGATTCAGATACTTCCTTTGCGTCTGCTTAAATATTTTTAAGAAGGAAGAAACAAACAATATGCAATAGATAAACTGTACACGTACCCACATTACAATTGTCCATCGATTACTGAAAGAGAGGTGAGAAGCAGATAGGCAAAGTTGAACATGTTAATCCTTCCCAACGTTACTGCGATTAAGAGCGCATATAAACATTATTATTTGCTGATAAACTGATCAGTGTCATATCTACTTCCTTAAAACCAGCGTGAAATACGTATTATGGGTAAATACAAAAACTTCTAGAAATTGCGATGTGGTGTTCAATTTTAAGAATTGTTTTCGAAATATAAGCCTAAAAATTGACTACAAGCAGTTGATATAAACTGGTGTGCAAAACTTAAAGACCAACACTATTTCTAAAGGTTAAAACCACAAAATCTTTACTTAAGGTATCTTTACTGATGAGAGTAGATTCAGTCTCAGCAGCGATTCTGGACGTCAGCTAATCTGGCGAGAGGTTGGCACACGGTATCAGCCCGCAAACATCACTGAAAGGGTTCGATATGGATCGAGATGTTGTCGTCTGAGGAGGCGTTATCTTGGATGGACGTACACAACTCCTGATACTGGAAGGTGGTACTGTAACCGGTGCACTTTACGGTACTGAGGTAATCCTTCCACATGTGCGTCTGTTCCGAGGTACCATTGGCCTCGAGTTCTTGTTTATGTATGATAACGCCACACCCCATCGCACTGCAGCTGTTGATATGCTTTTGGAAAGTGAGGACATTGTTTGTATGGATTGGGCTGCCCGTTTCCTTCGATCTAAATCCCATTGAACACATATGGGACGCTCTGGAGAGACGCCTAGCGACACGTCCACACCCACCAGGAAATGTTCACCAGCTGAAGATGGCGCTGACAGAGGAATGGACGATGTTACCTCAAGAACTTATCAACAACATTGTTCTAAGTATGGACAGGCGGTGCAAAGCCTGCATTGACATTAGGGGTGGCCATATCTCCTACTGAGGACCACCTCTTCTCTTTGTTCCATCTTTAGCAGTGATGCATCTGTATCATGGCAAACAGTACTATGTTGCCATTTTTGAATAAAGTCCCTCTGTACCTTTTTTTTCCGTTGTGTCAGTATTGTTTCCTTCATTTCTGTACCTCACGAGATTCCTTTGGCATGCTTTTCCCATATCCAGGCCACTCCTATGAGAAGCTACAGATGAAAACCTGACTGGTCCTTAAATTTTGCACATCGGTGTATTAGTGAAGGTAAAAATCACGTTGTCCAGTATAAGTGTAGATTAAGCCAAGATTGTAGATTTTTTGGTACATCGATTACAGTCGCTATTGTTCTTAATTTCTTATGGTATTAGTAGCCAGGTTAGGAGTATATTACTAAAGTGTATTATACTAGAGTATTTTACTAGTGTATTATACTAAAGAGTATTGCGATGAAAGTTCTGGGTGTCAGGACTTTCCCAGACAGATAGACTTTACACATCTGTGAATATAAACGTATAAAATTTACCATACGTACGTACTAAGAAACGAAATCCTGAATTAATGAGGAAATGTATGAAATTTCGCAAAGTAGATCGGATGAATCTGTTAATGATCGAGAAACCTACGGATTCTTCCCCAACGTAATTATTGTAAATACAAGATCAAAGCCCTGGATGCAGTTTGCCCTTAAGGATACATTTTTGTTCACTGGGCATGGCATTCACATTTTGTCGCTTTCGTGTGTCTACCAGTTGCCTCTGCATTTGTGGTGAAGCTGAATGTGCCCTAATGTTATATTTAAATTGTGTCAACTACGTTGCCTTATGTTAAGAGTTGGAAAAGCAACTTGCTGTTTGAATGAAACTAATCTGTCTATTATATTTTGTGATAGAATGTATTTCTCTTATTTTAATCAGTTTGCTTGTAGAGTGCTTAAGAGGAGATCAAGCCTTACGAGAGAACAGACTAGGACTTAGATAAAATCGCTTCCTAGTAATTCAGATTACTAGACGGGTATATCCAAAGCTTATTCGCTTAGCGGAGGGTAAGCGGTCTTGTTCTCCTTTCACTCAATTTCGCAGCATATTTGCACTTTTGTAAGAAGTTTCTAACTAAAGATGCGTGTTAACTGCATATAGGCTTCAGCCTGTCAAATTATCTTTGTGTCTTCACTCCGATTTGCGTGCCTACAGGCTAAAAAACGCAAAATAACACTACTCCCCTTGCCGACCGGGCTAGCCGGGTGGGTAAAGAGACTGCCTGGCAACCCAAAGGTCGCGGGTTCGAATCCCGCCTCGGGCTTGGTTCAAAGTACTGAAAAAACCTTGGGAGGTGCATTATGGCCACAGAAGCCGATGCGCCAACAACTACCAAAAAAAAAAAAAAAAACCTACTCCCCTTAACCTGAGATCGGATAACCACAGCTCCGTTTGAAGAAGCTTTAAGAATTCATCTACTCATTGACGAGATTCGAACCTAGACTTCTCCAGACTGGTGTAAAATGGCGAAACCATTATACTTGACACTAGTTTGGACAGGTATAGGTTCAAATCCAGTCAATGATTTCTGTTATAACGGAGTGAATATGTTCACTCCGTTTCAACAGAACTTAAAATACACTGCTCGACAAAATTAACAGAAGAAAAAATGTTTTTCATGAATATTTTATTGTCAACGGTGTCACCAAAGGCGAATATTTGATATAATAGTCATCCTGGCATTCAAATTCTGAGTATCCAATAGAAATCGATCTACCACTTACAGAGCCGAAAATTATTCATACCTATGAAAACATGGGTTGCGACCACATCACTTCATTCCCATTTTTTTGGCTTTCTCAGTGGGATATCCACATCTACAGTACTCATGATGAAAACATTTCCAGTCATCTAAAAGACGTCATTGTCGTTTAGATGATTCTTTGAGGAGGTAGGCCATTGGAAGATTTGGGCAATCGCAGGCGGAAGTGACACCTTGGCTTAATGTGTCATGTAATGTCGTCTCGACACTATGGAAGCAGTTTCAGGAGACAGGAACCATTATAAGAAGAGCTGGCCGAGGTCGTCCGAGAGATACGTCAACCAGAACACACGGCTATCTGACTCTAACAGCAAGACGGAACCCCACGATGTCCTGTCATCAACTATCTCTTAGGGTTTCTGCGGCCGCAGATGAAAACATTTCCAACCGGACTGTGTTAAGAAGGCTCAATTCAAGTGGACTCTGTGCAAGGAAGCCCTGGTTTGTATCCCATTAACTCCGTCTGTGCGGGTAGCACAGTGGTATCGTCACCATCCTCCCCACACCGGGTACAAAAGGCCCGGGTTCGAATCCTGTCGATGACGCGAGGAACTTTAATGGGCTTTTTTACTCCTTGTCTGAGTTAGTCGGTCTCAGGCGTAGATAGCAAGGTTTTCCCCCCAAAAAACTGGGTTTTTTTTTCCGTCCAGCAAAACAGGAAAATCGATCAGAGAACACACGCAATTTACAGACATATTACATAAACGGTATACATTGAGTAATCACCGAATTACGACCACCCCTGTGAAAACTGAATGCGACCCGTGGACCATGTAAGGTACGACAGTGCGCAGTTAATCGACCTACGTAGCATAGTTAAAGTGTCAGTGGTTCAGTAGGTAGCAAAATTCCGAGCGTGATGGGTAAAAGGAAAGATTTATCGGACTTTGATAAAGGACAGATTGTGGGTGCTGGACCAGCTGGTTCCTCGATTTTCCGAACGGCTGAACTGGTGGGGTGTTCGAGAGCCGCCGTAGTTAAAGTGTACCAGGATTGGCTTCAAAGTGGTCAAACAACGACCCGACGGCAAAATTGCAAAGGTCAGCGAAAATTGATGTTAGAAGTGGGCGCCGGGTCCGACGACTCGTACAAGCAAACAGGCGCAGCACTATTGAAGAGACTATCCAATACAACATGGGCCAACCCGGAACAATATCTGCCATGACCATGCGTCGCACGCTCGCACCTATGGGCTATACCAGCAGACGACCCCTACTGCATCCTCTCCTAACCAAGGTTCATCGGCGTAAAAGACTCACCTGGTGCAAGAGCATGCAAGTTGGACGTTAGAAGGCTGGAAGAAGGTGTGCCGATGTGATGTCACGTTCTTTACTCCACACCGTGGATGGTCGTGTACCGATTTGGCGTCAACAAAATGCGGCTCTTCATCCATCATACATGATATCAAAAGTGCTGGCCAGTGGAGGCGTTGTATGGTGTGGGGCATGTTTCACTGGCAGCAACTGGGACCCCTGGTTCAGGTGGAACGATGTATCAGTGGTCTCCGCTATCGTCAACTCCTTTCTGACTGTGTACACCCGCTATGTTATACTTTTTCCCGAATGGCGATGGTGTCTTCCAAGATGACAAAGCGCAGAGCCATCGGGCACTTGTTGTGCAGGGATGGTTTGAGAAACACAGTTCTGACTTCCAGCATATCGATTGGCCTCCGAACTCCCCCGATATCAATCCCATAGAGCACTTGTGGGACACTATGGAAAGGCATATCAGGCGTCTGAATACACCAATCACCTCCATACCTGCATTGCTGACCGCATTACACACACAGCTTTGTTGGCCATACCTCCCGAACGCTTCCGACATCTTGTTGAATCAATGCCACGTCGGATAGCTGCTGTACTGAGGGCAAAAGGAGGACCTACGAAATATTAGGTAGGTGGTCATAGTTCTGTAATCACTCAATGTATGCAAGAAATTACTGGTGGCCCAAATATAATGATATGAATTTTTTTTGAATCCCACTAACTCGAAACCACGCAGAGCTCTTCGAAACTGGTGCCATGAACATGTGACTTTGAGCCCTGACAAATGGGATACAGTTATGTATTCTTATGAGTCTTGCTTTTGCCTACAAATAGATTCTAGACGTTACTTCATCTAGAGGTAACGAGGAATGCGGTACCATCCCCCCAACATTAGAGAAAGGGACACTAACGGTAGAGGCGGAGTTCTCGTGTGGGTCGGAATAATGATTAACGACCGCACATTTTCATGTTTTTGATAGGGGGAACCGATAACAGATCTTTGAACCCTACGTGAGAATTTTAGGGGTGCGGTTGGCCCAGATTTTGTTTTCATACACGACAACCACTAAACATAGAGCTCAAGTGGCTGAGAAATATCTTGAAACTGAAGATATCCAACAACTGCCCTGGCCAGCATGATTACGCCATTTAAATCCGATCAAACGTGTGTGCGACGCCCTTGGACGTCGCATTGCACGCTAACAGCCAACTCCTGTGCCACGTGGTGAGTTAAGGTCTGTGAAAGTGGAAGAATGGGATTTGTTGCCATAGAATCTTAATGTTGCCATATTTTCGAGCATCTTTTATCGACTTCTGTAATGTTACTTTTTTGGTAATTGTTACACAACCCATATCCTTATACCTGTCAGAGGTTTCTCGCTGTGTCCTCATTTCATCGTTATTCTATGGAATAAACAACGATACCCCTTTTTTATCCCACTTCATCGCAAGCTGCACGAGTTACACCACGTTTTCTACGTGTTCTGTTAATTTTGTCGAGCAGCATTTAGTCATTCACTTGAGAACGCAACCCATTGTGGTATTAGCATGATAGCGTTGAAGCATGATTAGCATTGAAGAATGAATTTAAACCCATTTTTGTTTCTAATAGGAATTCGAAGTAATTCGTATTAATTAAAGCTAAGTATAATTTATTATAAGTAATGCTTTCAATTACACTCGCTGCCCCCTCTAGCTAGAATTCAGCTGTCTTTGGGTTTGTCATTAAGTTTTAACTGTTTGATTTTAGTCACCAACTCGTGTGGTGCGCCACTAGGGAATCTGCGGAAATGACCGCTGCTTACAGTTCGAAGTTAAAAACCGTGAAGGTTACCAAGTAGCTAAGAGTATGTGTGACGCATTCGGAATTAATTTAATGCTCTTCTAAACTTCTTGAGAATGTGGTTTGGTACAGAACCGGAAGATGCGTAATTGTAGGTACCACTATAGTTTTCTCCTTTGTGATTTTTTTCCTTTTACTTAATTTTTCGTTGGTTTTTCCATACAAATAATTACTGTATTAGAATTTTCATGTCTGTTGAAAAGCTCTAAAAATAAGTAAGTAAATAGGAAAATAAAGATAATAATAATAAAGTATTTATATATTTAAATTTGTGGAATGTAGCGATGGAAATGTATTTAAATACGCAGTTCTTCAATTTTCACTTTTTTAACGGAAAACATCTTTTTAATGACAGTTCTTTTCTAGAAAGAGGACACTGAGGTTACGTAAAAATATGCTTAAGTGCGCACGCAGTTTTATGAATAGTTTTATGAATGAGTTAAAATAGTATTCGGTGATTAATGCGGTCGAATCGTTCAGAAATGACAGTTTTAAGAGACACATGCGAGGGTTGACCATCAGCGACGTTTCACAGAATATGCAGTTGTTCACTCTATAATGTAGTATCGATAAACTATACAGGGTATTCTAAAAGTTCCCTTACACTCCCCCCCCCAGAAAAAATGAATGTACTGTTTCCACTGAAAGTGATAACTGACACATGTATTGTAGTTTCTTCTCTAGGTTCTCCCCCCTACAAATCGCGAAGTATTCTTTGTGACGCAGTACGAACTCTGTAAATGCTTCGGGGAGGCAGCCGGGTACAATAGGAGAAAGAGTCTAGCGGGGGCGAACCCTGGACTGTGCCTGAGCTTCCAGGGACAGTCCCAGTAAAAAAAAAAAAAAAAAAAAACCTCTAGAAGGGGAAGACATGAAAGGGAGAGTGTGGAGGGGCGGGAGTAGAACAAGAAGGATGGGGTGAATTATAGGAAGGCAATTAATTTTGCATTTAATTTTATTTTCCATTTAATAAACCAAGAATAAATAATTCATGAAGACCATTTCCTTTTTATCACTATTCGATTAACAGGCTTGATACCGTTAAGTCTGATAGTCATCTGCCCCCATCCCCCTCTTTTCTGAGAAGTTAGTATTTTTTGTACAAAACTTTTCCGAGCAGGATGCGAAACTAAATTTTGGATAATAGCTTTATATAAATGTTTTATAAAAAGATTTGGAATGAATGTGGATAACAGTCGCGTCACGTTTTTCATTATCTTTAAATTCGAACTTTTTTCTTGGGTTAACTTCCCTCGGTAAAGCCGTAATGACGTCGTCAGCTTATTGTGGAGTCTTCTACACGTCTCAAAGTGTTTACGTTCTTGTTGTTCTCAAGAGACAACTTTTCATATCTTTTGGATTTGCTCAGTAGTTATGCTGATGGATGTTGACTCATTACGAATCTGTAATGAGTCTACATTGCTCGTTACAGATTGCTTAATTTTCTTCTGTCATTTCGGTAGCTGAAATTACTGTAGTCCCCCCCCCCCCACTTTTTTTTCTTAAGTTTTGACTTTTTGGAACTAAATTTTCTAGATAAATTTTATTTAAATATTGCTATAAGCAAAGATTTTTTTTTAATATATTTATATATTAACCAATCAACTACAGTGAAAAATGTTTATAGCAGAATACTGGCTCCTTTGGGTGAATGATGACTAATTTCCGCCTACCTCAAGAGTGAAGGACTGTCCTCATGTCCCAGTCCTTGGGCATTTGTAGGCCTAATACATAAGAGACTGATTTTGTTCTCAGTGAAAATATCAGGGCCTGATCTTCAAGCCAATTTTTGAAATAAGTGCTCATATTTGGTTCCCCCCCCCCTCTCCTAGTCGACTGTAGTTGGGTGCCCACGACACCGACCTCAAATAGCTTTTTCGGAAAGATTCATTCCCAACCAGATGCCATTAGCCATCCATGACCTGCACTAGAACTTCTAAGGTTTACGACAACATAAATTACCGCCGCACGATTTAGAACATAAAAGGTCTGAACACGACACCGAACAGCCGGATCTGTACATAAAACTTCTTGAGGTTTTTCATTTTTTTTTCTTTAGCAGCATTATTATTTGTTTCTTATTTGAAGTTAATTTCTGTTCTAGACTGGAACTTCCTAAGTCCGTTTCTTTGTTAGGCTGCTATCCTTGATCAGGATGAGATTGTATATACTACATTTTTTTTTTTTTTTTGGAAAACATCAAACACTAAAGATATTAGAACCTATAATACTTAATGTACCTCTCAACATTCAACTCTTACGGTTGAAAGTTGAGAGGATGAAAAAAAAGACATGTTGACATTAGATTTGAATTTCTGTAGGTTATAATTTTCAGGAAATACAAGTGAGGGAAGGTTCTTCCAGAAACCGGAATTTGAAGGAATAAATGAAGAAGAAGAAAATTTTGGTTCTGTGAGCTTTAAGTTGGACAGTAAAAGGATGCTGAGTTTTTGCGGCACGTGTTCATACTGGTTTGGAAGAGACAGAGAGAGAGAGAGCGCGAATTATAAAGCCCTTTCAGAAGAACAGTGCCATGGAATTATCTATAGAAAATGCATCCAGAACGTCTATGAGACAGTGGAGAGACTCTGTAGGAGATAGTTCAATAATTAACCTAACTACCCTCCTTTGAAGCCTGATTGAGGTTATGGGGACACCGCCCCAGATGTTCTCACATCTGGGGTGTTGTCCCCTATGATAGGACGGATTTACGATTTGTACAGAGTAGCTGTTTGGGGAAAAAAGTAACGCCGAGAGCGAAAGAGAAAAGTCAGTTTTTAGATGCAAAGAAAGCAATATTTGTGAGGTGCTTATGCAAAGTGAGATTAGAAGTTAGATAATCCCCGATAGGGATGTTTTTTTTTTTTTTTTTATGAAAACCCCAAACACGAAAGGTATCAAAACCTATAGTACTTAGTACCGTGCATGGGTTGAAGGAGAAGTATGGGAGGAGGGGGATGCCGGAAACTTTGCTCTAGAGACTAAACATGGGTTTCACCACTTCAAGCCTCCAATAAGCAAAATGGTGGTATTTCACCGGTTGATGAAAGTCATCTACCACCTACCTTGTTTAGAAATCTGACTGTCATCGAAGATAAGCTTAGGAGCAGAAGAATTCTTTTTGCGAGATATAAGACAAGACTGAGTTGTAGAAGGATTGAAATCAACTAAGTTATCTTTTCCCCACTGGAGAATTACCTGAAGATCAGCATTTCAGGAATTGGTAGTAGATATTCGAGAAATTGAAGCTGTTTGTGCAGGGCAAGATTTTTCAAACTGGAAGGCGAAATACAACGTACTATCAGCGAGAAAACTATGGACACGATTTCCAATCAATGGAAAAAGGCAATTAACGTACAACAGGAAAAGAGTGGGAGAAAGAATTGAACCTTGGAGAGCACTTGCATTAGTGGAGAAATTAGAAGACAGAGCCATCTACCATAACCCTCAGTGAGCGGTCAGAGAGATAACTGGATACCAAATTACAAAAAAAAATTGGCAAACCATAAGATCGAAGCTTATTTAGAATGCCTGTATGTTAAACACGATCAAAAACCTTTGATGCTGTTTAGAATAGAGGTATTTTAAATAAGCTTCCATCTTATGGTTTGACAACTGTTTTTTTTTTTTTTTTTCAAGAACAACTGCTTGAATTTCACCAAACTATTTCATTGAATTTGTCCATAGGGTAACATAAGCCAGTATTTTTACCAGTGGATCGACACCGGCAGAATCCATACTGACGATCATTGATGAGATGGAAGGTTTCTCGATAGTTTTAGGAGTTGTCGGTTGATGGGTTTCTCCATTATTTTGAAAGAGCCGGAGGAAGTGCATAGAGTTTAGTGTAAGGCGCCACCCGTGGTCTCCCACAACTGCACGCGGAGGAAGTGCAATGGAACGATAATTGAATGGGAGGAATTTGTCGCCATTTTTGGAACTGGCTGGATATCAGAATTTCCAAGCAGAAAGAAAAACGCCAGTGGAATAAGAAAGTTTAAAAAGGCGACACAGAATTCGAAGTATGCTCTGGAGCACGAAACGTCAGGACTGCACATTGTAGATAAATGGTGTAAAGATTATTTATTATTAATTTAGTAATTTATTTATTCTCTCTTGTTCCTAGAGTACACCCCATATACACAGCAGTTGCTTTGCACATACGTATTCATTAAAACAATTTTTTTATCAGTAGATTTTATGGTCTGATTTGCTCCCTGTTTCTCTAATTTATATGCACTCAGTACAAATTTCACTCAAATATGCACTTATTCTGAAAAGCGTTCCGACGTTTAAGTCCAACCTGGAGTAGGTCAAACTTGCCATATGCAAAGTGGAAGCAACTAGAAAAGTAGCAGAACATCGCGATGTGCTCGCAATTTAAAGTTAAATTTAAAGAGGTTTATTATTGGTTGCTGTATCAATCATTTACCTTTTGCGTGCTGATAAAATCCTTTAGAATGATCAAAAAATCAGCTATTTCCAACTTTGCAATGAAATAGAATAATGAAATCGATATCTAGTAGGCCGGTGAAGTTATACAAAATGAATAGCAATTTCTTACGATGTAGTTACGTCATCTTGACGTAATCTCTAAATACATGGCTTGCAGTAGTCCAGGTAGTAACAGGAGGAGCAGAAAAATGTCCTTTTTTCCCCTTAAGAGTTGCAGAGCCTTGTGTTTTATTGCACATCTGCAGCTCATTTCCTGAATACATCCATTTTCTTAAAAAGACTTCGGAATACTTTTGAGAGTACAGCGTATGTAGAAAGCTTGGAATTTTATCAAATATGGTCGTGTTGTGATTTGAACCGTGAAGTGGAAAAGGGAGAAAAATAACATAAAAAGAGAAACAAAAATAAAATTTCAAGAAATGAAACATTCACGCTTCTCTTAAATAAAAGAAGAAATAAGAATCCGCCTTCCACTTATGAGAAATGCGGGCACAAAAGAGGTGAGAAGTAGGGAAAGTCCTAGCTATAAAAAAATAAAGTAATTTATTTGTATAGCAATAAAATTATACAATGAGTACATAAGTTAACAGGAAATTCTTGGATTTAATCTTCATGGATGTTTAATCAATGCTTATTATTAAATTACAATTGAGGCATTGAAAAACTTTTCAGATTACCCAATTTTTCATGAAATGATGCTGTCTGTCCTCAAGGGTAGCGCAGTTGTTGTAATCACTGTCTCCCCCCACAAGGGTTGCAAAAGATGAGAGTTCGAATCCTGTCAATGACGCGAAGAATTTTTTGGGTCCTTTCGCAATGTGGCTGAGTTAGTTGCTTGTGGCGAGGATAGAATTTTTTTTCCCTCCCAGAAACTCGTTTTACGTCCAGCAAACAGATCACAGAACACACGCAATTTACAGACAGATTGCGTACAGCGCAATCTGGCAAAGTTGCTGATGCACCTAAAATTCTACGGGGGACAAAATGATGCTCTTCCTCAGTAAATTCCTTCAATAGAGTGTATTGGTTTTTTCACTTCTCGTTCGTTTGCAGAAGTCTAGGTACGAGTTCCGTCAGAGACTGGAAGAATTTCTAACGGGGATTTCTCTTCAATCGGGGCTGTAGTTAACTGATCTCAGGCGGTGGAGTAGGTTCCCCCCGTGTGTTGTTCTCTTTTTCGACCGCACAAAATAGTAAACAGCTCGGGAATACATACTTCTGTAGACATAATACACAATGGCGCAATATGTCCTAGGGTGCTGAGGCCTTTTGAAATTCAACAACAACGATCCTTCGACAATACCGCAATCTTTTAAAAACAACACATATTCGTACCATGCGATATAAATCAGGTGGGAAGATATGTAGGGACGCTGCATGTGTGTTGTTTACTACAAGAATGGGAAAAACGAAAAATATAAAGGAACTTGAATGTGGCATGGTAGACCGCTCCAGTATAAGTATCTAGGAAACCACAAACCCGTTGGGATTTTCACATACGATTATCTCGGGCGTTTCGAGATTGGTTCATTAACCAAATAATATCCATCCAGTGGCGATCCTGGGGTTGGAAACAGCCTTTTTGATGCTACAGGCCAACGGAGGCTGACAGAACCCTACCCATGTCCTGTCAGCTGACGACCAAACCAGGTTCCACTCCTGTTATCAAAATAAATAAGAGGCTACGGTTGCAGTGGGTGGGTTCAAGAGCAACAACACGACAGCTGAGAACTGGGAAGATGTTGGCTGGTCCGATGAATCTTAGTTCCAGCTATTTCACGCTAATGGGAGGACCAGAAAATGCCAAGATACCATAGGTCCACGTACTCGTCCTATTAGGTGTCAACAATTCAAGCAGGTGGCAATGTTTTTGTGGTGCAAGCAGGGCCCCTGATACCATTGGAGCAATATTTGGATGCCACAGGTTATCCTTAAATTGAACTTCGCCGGTAGCACAGTGAATCTAATCTGCGTTTTTCCCCACACCGGGTCGAAAATGTCTGGATTCGAATCCCATCAATGATTTGGGGGAATTTTTATGGAAAATTTTCGCAGCTTGTCGCAGTTAGTCGGTCTTACGCAAGGGTTGCATGGTTTTCTCACTAAAACAGGCAGATTGACCAAAGGATAAATGTAATTTACAGATAAAATTCTATTGTTACCTTATAGCTTTAGTTACTTTTGCGCTTGCACGCACGCAAATTGTTTCTGACCAGGCTTATCACTTCATGGCTGCTGTGTGTCCATCCGCGAAGTTCTTCAATCAGGATAAATCAGGTGCACGCTGGGCCGCTGATATTTGGATGACACAGGTTATCCATAAATTGAACGTCGCAGGTGTAGCACAGTGGATATAATCTTTCTTCTCCCCATCAGTGGGTAGAAAATTCCTGGATTCGAATCCCGTCAATGACTCGAGGTTTCACAAGAATTGTACATGAATGATTCCAGAAATATGAGAGTGAATTCAGCCTGCTGCAGTGGCCTCTCCAGTCAGCAGATCGTAATCCAGTTGAACACCCGTGGGTCGAGGTGGAACAAACTCTTCAGAGTAGAGATCCACAAATATCCAATTTGCGATAAATGTGGGAAGCAGTTGAATCAACACGGACCAGCATTCTCGTGGCACGGTTTCGACACCTTTTGAGTCCACGTCACGGTGAATCCAGACTATCCAAGGGCTAAAGTTGAACTCACTGGCTATTAGGTAGGCGCTAATAAACTGGCCACTTAGCGTATACATTCCGTTATGTATTAGTATTGAACTTTGCAGCGATGCTGTTCTTCCCTTTTGTTCTCAGTGAATCGTAGGAAACAGCCGATTCTCTGATGGCCATAGCATCAATTGAGAACAAATTGACTCTTGAGACACTTTTATTTTGTCATCTGGACGTCTTGTGCAACCTCTCTGTAAAAGCTGTTTGTTTTTCAGGTTGGTATACCAGTTTGCAGAATGTAAATACATTCGAAATGCCTGGGAAAAACTGAATTTCGGGTGTAAATCAGTTAAATCCTTTCATTTTTGGTAGTCTCAAATGAATCTAATTCGGCCTTTACCATCCATTATTGTAGCTGTCATTACATTAATTTATCCAATTCATTTTGTCTTACGAACCGCGCTAAATATACCCCATCTCGTCATCTTCGCGGCGATGTTTGTTACTCGAGTAATTTTCGAGTTCTCTTTTAATAAATTGCATTACTTGCTTGGCTTTACAGAAAGACCTTAATAATGATGCCGTAAGTTGCTATTAGCTATAACAAGTGAATTATTGTAACCAAATTATTCCCAGCCCTTTCTAATCAACGCTTCAATTAGATTCAGCAATTGTTACTTTAGAAGTTGTTGGTAACACTTTGGTAGTATAAATGAACTAACGATTATGTAAAGGGTCACGAAACAATGAAAACTGGAACGGAGTAAATATTTATCGTATATTTTTGTTAGCGCATCAGCTTAAAATCGTCCAACTGGGGAATTTTCTACTACAGCATTTCTTTTGCATTAATTTTAATGAGTATCTTATTCTCCATCCACAGTTTTATCATGCCTCGACGCCAAGTTTTGTATTCTGTTTGTGACTTTTAATATTTTTATGAACCACGAAGATCAGCAAATCGTTAATCTTCATAGTTCAGTACCAAGCTATTATATTAGGGTCACCCGATGATTTCTTACATATACCCGTATTTGTGTCTGTAAATTGCTTGTGTTCTCTGGTCTATTTGCCTGTTTTGCTGGACAAAAAAGCCCCGTTTCTGGGGGGGGGGAACCTTACTATCTACACCTGAGACCCTAACTCAATTACGGAGTTGTTGTGGTTTTTTGGTGCAAGGTCTACTGTCACTGAGTGAAAAAAGCCCATTAAAGTTCCTCACGTCATCGACTGGATTAGAACCTGTGTGTACCAAGCAAATTGCAAAGGGCTTGGGAAAATTTTCCTTAAAAAATGATTTTCGCCCAGTTATGTAAAAAAATGTACCGTGTGGTAACTTTCACTCTTTTGGAGAGATCTGTTAAAATTCCTTCTGGGATTTGAATGTGTTCAATTCTGTGTTCACATTCCGTCGGAGGAACACAGACCTCTTTAAAATTGCGTCGGAAACTCGAGGAATTCTTACCGGTCTCTGTCTCGATTGTATTTAGTCGATCTCGGGTTCTTCTCCTCCTCCCCCCCCCCATAAATTCTCCTGCTTTTTCTCTCCGTATAACATCCAGTTTTGAAGGCGTTATACTCGATAACCCATAATAATTGGCGCACTATGATCAAAGTAATTAATGCACCAAAAAACCTACAAACAATTGTAAATATTTACATACGCATCATAAAAAACAGGTACAAATAACCTTCAAAATGAGGTGGGTTGAGACAAACAAGATTCACCGTTGCTTCTGTAAAAATCACTATGTTCATTGATAGTTGTCCGCAATGGTTTGACCCTTACTTAGTATGTAATTATTTGCGCATGCGCTTCCCACGTTTTTTTTTTTTTTTTTTCGAGCGCGGGAGTGTATTTTACGCGTATATGGAAGTGTGTTAGGCTAGCACGTTTCTTGTTCATATTCGTGGTAAAAGATAAATCATCTGTTATGTCCTTAACTTCTATACGGCTTTATTATAAACAGAATAATATTACATGGCAATGTAGCTAGAGATAAAACCAGGAGACTCCAATTAGTTCTTGGAATTTATTGGTACATCTGCTGTTTTGAATAGAAAATTTATACAGGGATTATTTTCTCACATACGTTATTCAGGTAGTAAAAAAGTAAAGTGCAGCCATTATCAACCCACTGCAGGATGGAAGCCTCCTCAACAATTCATGTTGAGGAAAATGGACCATAATCTGCCACGCTGGTCCAGTGCGGGTTGGCAGATCGACCGTATTCAGCAGTCAGGGGCTTGAACCCCGGTCTACTCAAAGAGCGTGTGCTACTGCACTCCCGCTCCTGCCCACTCGGCTAGGGTTCCCTAGCGGCGAATTATATAGTTATGTTGTGTTTGTGAAGCTCCTCAAAAGTTCGTTCAAATTTTGGATTACTTTTGGAATTAGCGATTTTAAAGTAGTGTCGTCGACTCCATATTAGTTGGTGAGTTGGTGCATGTATTTTTGTGGCTAAATTTTAAGTGAGTGAGAAGATATTAACGTTTTTCTAATTTGCATTGTACAGACATGCTACCTCGTTGTTGTTTGTATGTAATGGCCGCTCCCACTGTAGTTCTGCCTATGTCTTGTATGTCTTGTAATAATTTCTATAGTGTCAGTTAATACTGTTCCTGCTGCTTGTTAGTTTGATTAACTGTACTTTTGGAACACTGGGGAAATTGTTATTATTTCTATATCAGTTATACTCACTACCAAGAAGACTATGGGGTTCTTAGTATTGTTGCCACATTTAGCGATAAATTAATTAGCAAATAGTCGGCCATTGCTTCTTCCGGAAGCAAGTCACGTGAACAGTGCTTTCTTCTGTGATTGGTTGCTGGAATTCCTGCATTTGAAAACTGCCATGAACCTATATTTTAATTATGCTGCTGCTTATTTTCTTAAATTTATAATCCCCTTATTTCATAATGTGTTATACAGTATAATGAGTGGAATTAATTCAATTGTCTCCACAATCAGTATAGTTAATTAGTGCTTGGAAACTTGATCAAAACCTTCAGATTATAACAGCGCGCTATTCGCAGTGCCCCCTAGCAAGTTCGCAGCAAGTGCAAATTAAAAATTATCTCCTCAGACAGCCCAACCTCCAGCCCAACAAGCTGCTGGTTTTTGTCAATGCTACATCGCTACACTTGTGCTTTGCTTTTCATCCTGCACTCCCTTCACCTGACATGAGCGGGAGGGAAAGTTCCAGTTCTGCTAGTGAGGAGGAGCCTGAAACAGTTCCAGAGAATCCCCCTCCAACTAGTACCCTGCCAAAGATCCAGCTCAAAAGTGGCTATCTCGCGAGGAAAAAAGAAAAGAAAAAGAAGGCCAACAAGAAAACTAAGGAGACCATGGAGACATGGGCTGCTCTCCTCTGCTCGGAATTTGTGACCCAAGATGAGGGGCAACCACTGGCATTGGCCCCTGACCAAAGCCCTGTTGCTGAACCCACTGATGCTGCTCCACCTTCTGGGGAAATAGCCTCCACCCATACAGAGATTAAAAGTGTCTCCCAAACTATCACACCGACAGCCCTTGCCAACGCTATCGCAGTTGGGTTAAAACCCTCTCCTAGACTGGGGATACCTCCTCCATCTAGTGTCCCAGAAGGTGAACCCACTCCAGAGCCAGCTACCCTTCAACAAACAATCTCTCGACTTCGTAGGCAGTTGATCGCATTCCTAAACCACGACTCCAGTCGCTTCACCAGAAGTGCAGGTAACCGTGTGCAGGAGTTGTGGTCCACCCTTGAGTCAATTACAACTGAGCTCCTCATTGACAATGAGAGGCTCAAAGCTGTGAATGAAGAACTTCGATCCAAAACTGATGTCCTGGAAAAGGTCATTGATGCTATTGGCAGGCCCCAAAATTGTACTAATGCTGACCCTGACTATATTGAGACTCCGTGCCCCCCTGAGCCTGCTGCGGATGTCACTTCCTATGCTGATGCAGTGAAGTCGGGACAGGAGCCCCTTGCCCGTGGCATGATACAAACTCTCCATGTGCACCGCCCAGAGAAGAAGCCACAGCATCTACTACTGTTGAGAGCAAGTGATACCTCAGAGCTCAAGACTAGCAATGACGTCAAAGATCTGGTGCAAAGCACTATAAGGGCTGATTATAAGAATCTAAAAGTGAAATCCCTGAGACCCATTAGGAACAAAGGAGTCCTACTGGAGACCGCAACAAAAGAAGACCTAACAAGTATTGCCACATGTGGTACTCTCACAAATGCAGGAGTGGTCATAGCTCCTCCTAAAAAGTCAAATCCGTCAATCATAGTGTACGATGTTCCAAAGCACAGTTCCAACGACGAATTACTTGAAGATCTGTTCCACAGAAACCTACAGGACCGGGGATTCGCCTGGGAGGAAGTTAAGGCTGAGACCACTTTTAGGTTTGCAACAAAATCAAAATCCAACTCTACAGAACACAAAGTAATCAGCTTCTCTCCACGGATTTATAGAACTGTCCTCTCTACAGATAGATTATTCCTTGGTTGCAGTGCACACCGATTTCGCCCGTTTACAATTGTCACTAGGTGTTTCCTATGTCTGGGATATGGGCATACCTCCCAACGCTGCTCCCACAAATCTCCATCCTGCGGGCATTGTGCCAGGAGTGGGCATGTCCAAGCAGAATGTCCCTACATTGACGAAGAGCCCTCTTGTGTGAATTGTAAAAGGAACAGGCGAGCACATAACCATTCCCTCCGGGATATTTTATGCCCAGAATACCAAAGGGCTCTGGAACTCGTAAGACTAAGGACCGCTGATGCCTAAACCAACAAGAAATCCCAGTTGTGTCCCCGCTCCAGTCCTGCCCACTCTTTCTGGGAGCCTAAGAGGAGCCCCTGTATCTCAAACTAAATACTTGCGAATGATGCAAATAAATGGGCAAAGGTCCCGCACAGTTGCGGATGAAATACGCCAGGCCACTGAGGAGCATTCAATTGATGTCGTTCTGATTCAAGAGCCGTATGCTGCAAGAATACAACCCCATCCAACCTCTAAAATTACTGGCTTTTCCATACACACGCGAGTCATTCAACCTGTCCCAGTGGACCCAAAAACATGTATAGCAGTCATAAATAGGGATCTCGATGTCCTGGTTGTCCAGGGCCTCTGCAATCAGTTCTCCACCTGTATCCAGATTACATGTACAGATCAATCATTCTACCTGATGTCACTCTACAGCCCTCCCTCAAGTAACATCAATGAAGCACTAAACTTTTTGGAATTTGCCCTGAATTTTATTGGCTCCAAACAACTCCTGGTTGCATCTGACTTGAACGCAAAATCCCCCTTCTGGCACAGTGCAGTTGCCAATGGCCGTGGCCAGCTTCTTGAGGACTTCATCCTCAGCCAAAATCTTATTATCCATAACCAGCCTAGCCAGTTCACTACTTACTCTAGCTCCACCGGTGAATCTAATATTGATTTAACCCTGTCTACAAAAGACCTACGTCAGTCAGTTAGTTGCTGGAAGGTAACTCCGGATCTGACTGTTAGCGACCATAGAGCCATACTGTTCCATCTTGACTTGGTTCCACCGAGAAACAACAACAGAACAAGGCCAACTGACTTCATTAGATTCTCTTCGAGAAACGTCAATTGGGAAGCATACGACAGCTCCATAGAACTGGACTTTCCAAATCCAGACCCATCACAGATGGACTCGCTAAATGCACAGGACTTGACCACCTTTATCCAGCACTCCATACTCAGAGCCTCATACAGGTCCTCAAGGAAGAAGGTGTTCCGCCCAGCAATCTGCCCATGGTGGACCCGGGAACTTACCATCCTTCGTAAGGCAGTCCACTCTGCGCGCAGGAACTACCAGCGACACCGTGATTGGCCAGCTCCTGATGTCGAACGCCTTCATAGGGATTATATCGCCAAAAAGAATGAGTATACCAAGGCAATTGCAGCCAGAAAGAGAGAAACTTGGGCAAATTTCGTAAAAGAAACCAACCGTACAAATCCATGGGGCCTGGCATATAAGATTTTGAGAGAGAAAACCTTCTCCCCAGAAATATTCAACACTGTTTCAGTAGACGCTCAGGAAACTAAGTGTTGGCAAGATTCTGCCAACCTTATTCTAGACAAACTGTTTCCACCTGATGACATCTCTGAGGATCATCCAGAACACTCAGCAATTAGAGCTGCCAACAGCAATTACATAGCAAAAGAGCAAGCCAACCCATTCACACTAGAAGAACTGGGAGCAGTCCTTAAAAACATTAATGCCAAAAAGTGTCCAGGCCTTGACCTAATAGAATACATCTTCATCATCCGCTTTCACACACTGCGGCCGCACCATCTACTCCTTCTCTTCAATAAATGCTTGGAAGAAGGATGCTTCCCAAAAGAATGGAAATTTGCCCTCATTCGCCTCATCAAGAAGCCTCACAAACCACCAACAGACCCCCGCAGCTTCCGGCCTATTGCCCTGCTGGCTAACCTTGGTAAGGTCCTTGAGCGACTCATGGCTCTCAGGGTTGTCTCCATGCTACAAATGCACGATTTGGTCTCACCATGCCAGTATGGCTTCACCCGTGGAAGGTCGTGTGAAGAAGCTCTGTTCGATTTGGTTTTACATATTGAAAGTTCTGAAGAAAAATTCGAATTGGCCATCTTCATAGACTTCGAGGGAGCCTTCGATACCGTCTGGTGGGATAGTGCCTTGGCACGCCTTCGAACTGCCGCTTGCCCCCAGCAATTATACAGCCTCTTCCAGAACTATTTTTCCGACCGAGCAGTTATTCTCAAGTCAAAATTCCAGCAAGTCACAAGATCAGTAAATCGAGGTTGTCCCCAAGGGTCAGTCCTGGGACCCCTCATTTGGAACATAGTCCTCCAAGACTGGCTCTCCCGCACCTTCAGGAATACAAAAATTGTGGCCTTTGCCGATGATCTCACAGTTGTGGTGTCAGGGCATTCACGGAAGGCCATTGAATAAAATGCAAACCAGGTCCTCGACGATCTCTCAACTTGGGCCGCACTTAATAAGTTGCATATCAACCCAACAAAAACTAAAATGATGCTATTCAAGAATAGACTGGATCTCAGGCGCCCACCGCAGGTAAAGATATGTAATGCTCAACTGCCAATCGTCACCGAAACCAAAGTACTTGGAGTGATTATTGACCACAAACTCAGCTTTCTTCCACATCTTGTTAATTTAAGAAACAAAGTTAAGAGATTCTCAGGAACCATCATACGCATCTCTAAGAATGATTGGGGACTCTCCAAAAGGTCCCTGCGGTTGTATTACAACGCAGTATTTTTACCAATTGTGACCTATGCAGCTGGAGCCTGGTTCCATCGGGTAACTCTTGTAAAGATGCGAGACAAGCTTGGAACCATCCAGAGGTCAATGTTAATGGCAATCTGCCGAGTGTGTAGAACGGTCTCCACTCCTGCCATTCAGGTCATTGCGGGAGCACTTCCGCTCGATCTACATGTCACCTTCCGAGGGCTGTGCTTCCGCATTACGAAAAATATCCCAACAAGGATCCTTGACATTGAGGTTAATCTGGATGCTGACCCCAAGGCTGAGATGACACGTTGCTACAACGAGCTCTTCAACATTTGGCAAACTCGATGGCATAATTCAACAAAGGGCATTGTCACAAAAAGATTCCTACCTGATGTAACCTACACTGCTACTAAATCTGTACAGTCTTGGTTCACCCCTTCACTAGAAACATCATACCTAATTACCGGACACGGATCCATGAATGAAAAATTACACCATCTGGGTCTCCACCCAACAGATCTCTGCCATTGTGGAGCCAAAGAGAACTGGTGGCATGTACTATTCGAGTGCATTGCGTATGCTGATCTGAGACACAACCTTGTCAGCTGTACACAGATCTCTGGCGAGTATCTAGAGCTCTTCCTACAGAACCCTAACAACCTCCCTGCACTGCAAACCTACTCAGCTGAAGTCTTTAGGCGCAGAAGAAGGATTAACAGACCACCAGTGGCAAACATCGATGACCCAGCAGTGGACTGAAACCGACCATGTATTTCCCCCCTCCCCCCAGCCTGCTGCATGGGCTGTGGAGCTTGTTTCTGCGGCCTGTGTTCAGGAAGGAAAACATCTCTCTCTCTCTCTTTCTCTTCCCCCCCCCCCTTTTTTTTTTTCTTTTTTTTTTATAAATATATATGTATATATGTTTTTTTTTTTTTCTCGCATTCTACAATCAATCCATGGCTGTTTTTTTTTTTTTTAAATTTATTTTATTTCTTTAATTATTATTATTATTATTTTATTTATTTTATTTCTTTTATTCTTATTATTTTTTATTTATTTATTATTTATTTTTTTTTTTTCTCTCTTCGCGGTCTAAATCAGTCACATGGTTGGTTTTTTTTTTTTTTTTTTTGCGTTCTTCAGGGTTGCTGTCACTTTTTTTTTTTTTTGCGTTTTACAGTGATATTATTATTTTATTATTATTATTTTTTTTTTTTTTTTCGCACCACGGGAAAATCTAAATAAATATATATGTTTTTTTTTTTTTTTTTTTTTTTCTCTCCTCTGGAGTGGGCCCCTAGAGGAATCTGGCCCACCTTTTGGCAACATCAGGTGGATCAGAGTCTCATATTGAGACAGTACGTGATTAGCTGAGACTGGCCCACCTTCCCGTGGTGTGGACGAGTACCCAGAATCATCTGTCCAGGTGACTGATGCTTCTGGGTAGCCAAGTGGCCAGAACAGAACAACAGAACACACACATAATACACACAAACCGACGTCACACACATATCTGGCCCATTTGTAGTGATACTGTTCTTCACAGAGATACGAGGCGGAGTTGAACTAACGTTCTAGGAGCCGCCCATTACAAAAACACATGTCCACATGTCCACACATGCCCACTCGGCTACGGAGGCAGGTAGTAGTAGTAGTGGAATGCGATGCAAGAAAGCAAGTGTATGAGCTTAAGCAGCATCAGCCAAAAAAAAAAATCACACCATTCCCTCCAAATGCCTGTCCAGTTCCTCCTTAAATTTATTCAACCTATCAACTTCCACAACGACAGATGGAAGTTTGTTCCAGCAATTAACCACCCGCTGGCTAAAGGCAAATTTCGGCACATCTATTCTACATCTGTCTTTTCTTAATTTGAATTTATGCCCCCCTTAGGTTCGTAATCTGAACAAGTGGAAGGATCCCATCAGAATTCAGCATGCTCAACCTATTCAAGGCCTTATACACCTCAATCAGATCACCACGCAGGTGCCTAGTCTCCAGCCACTGCAATTTGCAGAACTTAAGCCTCTCTTGGTAAGAGGATCCCTTCATTCCCCTCACCAATCGTGTTGCTCTTCTCTGTACACGCTCAAGCAAATCTACATCCTTCCTAAAATGAGGCCTCCAGACCTGCACGCAGTACTCAAGGCGTGGCCTGACCATTGCCTTATACAGAGGGACAATCACCTCCTTTTCCCTGCTAGCAAAATTCCTATATATGATTGACAAAACCCCATGACCTGCCCTGGCAGCCTGTCTGCATTGCTCAGAAAACTTCATATCTGACTGCTTCAACAACCACTTCAGGTATGAAATGGTTGTTCTTTACATAGGGCGTGGATTAGGCCATGGCCCCTGCGACCCTGTGTGCCGCCAGTAAGCGAAACCAAATTTGCCACCCCAAAATATTTGGATTAAAAAATAAAATAAGGCGTAAATAATTATTAATTTATTGAAAAAGAAAATAATTACAACATATCTCACATATAATATAATGAAACAACAAACAAAATCGTTCTGAAATTCTATAAACAAACTTTAAATTGTAAATCCCAGTAATCGTACCCACAATAATAAAGGAAAATTATAATTTTCCTTTTTATATAGTTCTGGCTAAATTCCAGAACATGGGTATCTCCGTTGTGGGCGTGGCAGAAGAACTGAGTGATTGTCCTGTCGAATTGGCTGATTATTAGGAATGCGTAATTTACCTCATTTTGCGTTTCTGATTGTTTGATTGGATGAAAATTCGCTTCTGATTTTAGCGGGAAATGCGAAGTTATCGTGCTGTTGTCCCGTTTACAAAAGGATGGATATAAGGCTGTAATTGAATTGTGTCCGAGTGTGAAATTTGTACCTTCGGAATACAAGTATTTTCATTATGGATGTTTGATGAAGTAAAGTGTAGTGTTCGATGTCTAATGGCCCAGGGGTTCCCCCATCTCCGCGTTGTGTACTCTGTTTGTGTAACACAGAACTCTGAATGCCAGAGGTTTAAAAAGCGTAATGTGTGTGTGTGTTAGCGTTATGTTATGTTGTTCTTCTGACCATTTAATCGTTGGGCCCCTGGTGGGGGACCCCTCGTTGCCCACACTTAGCCCCGAGGAGGCAGTAGAGGGATCGCTTAAGTACTCTGGCAGGCCCTGCTACCTAATTTCCGAAGATTTCAGTGACAAGTGCCTAAAAAAAATAAATTTTTTTTTTGTCCTCGCCGTTTTCCCATTATGTATATATATGGGGTCAGCGTTTTTATAGTTTTGGCATGAAATTTTTACGGCCGGATGCCCTTGCTGACGCCAACCCTTCATCTGGGCTGGGGATATGCGGTGGTCATTCCCTGACCTTTCCGCATCCTCCGTATTTGGTGGTCACGGGCTCGAACCCCGGTCTAATGAAGAAGCGTGTGTTACGCACTACTGCTCCTGCCAACCTGGCTACGGAGGCGCCAAAATAATAAAAAAAATAATAATAAAAACTATAAATAAAAAAATAATGATGACACGTACCAGCGGGCGTGCGAGGACTGATGAGGTGAGGTTTCCTCAAGTTGTTTCTCGACGATTTGGTGTTTTCCGGAGCAATAGCATGAGTTATTAGTATCAGATTCACTTTATACTATCGGGGATGTGGGGACAGCTGGGTCCGGACAAAACTCCCTCAATTAAAGTGCAAAGTAGGACAAAATCCCCTCGGAAAAATAATAACACGAAATATTCTCAGAGAAGTGTTCTTTAAGTGTCCATTCTTAAAGAACTACAAGTACTGTAATAAGAATAAAAATTATGGTTTAAACATTTCGTATTATTTGTCCGAGGGGAGTTTTGTCCTACTTTGCACTTTAATTGAGGGGTTTTTGTCCTAGGGGTGTTGTTCTAGACACGGATTAAGGCACGGCAAGTAGGACCCTTGCAAGAGGTGCAAAAACAGAAGAACAATGAGGCAAGAAATATATCCTTAGTAATAGGACGCCGAAAAACCTTTATGCCCGGGGCGCGGAAATTCCTTGGTCCCCCTCTGGGTTATAGCCATGTTCTGGATATAACCCTGTGAAATATAAATATGAAACATACCGTATTTATTTCAAAATGAATTTTTTGTCTGCCGTGTTGAATACTGGTAAACGTTAACCAATCAGATGACCAGCGCGACTTCTGGATCAGTTCTGTAGGTTTTATGAGTATCCATAAGTTGCAGACTGGTAGTCCCTTAGGCCCGTAATTCGTGCTAAGTAGCAGCACTAATTGCCTGAAGGCCAGAGGTGCGAACAATGCGTTCCCAGTTAAGTGTCTCGTAATCTGTTCTTTATATGGAAATTTTCTTTGTTCTACGAAAACTATTTTAAATGTAATTACCAAAAGAGGAATTCAAAAAATATCGCTAAATAGAAAATTTCGCTATAAAGAAGTTTGTTAAACAGTGGTCCGACTCCATATGTCAAAAAAAACTTTTGGCGCCCTCCTGAACTGCCGCCCGTAAGCGACGTATACCTCGTCTACCGACTTGCAGCGGCCCTGGATCAGGCAGTAGGAGTGCGGCTCCCATAGCATATGAGACGTTGTGGCAGCCGTGTATGATGGTAAATAAAACTGGAAGACTTCGAATTTTATCTAATGATACCTCAGGCCTTATTTAGAAATGCTTTTAATAAGACTCATTTGTCATGAGCTTCTTTAATAAAAAATACTTTAATAAAACTGTAAACCACAACTTAAATACTGCAAATTTTGATTATACCTAATAGTTTTCTTAAAGATAAGATATTGGTCAATAACCAAACGTTATCGTTACATTCTATCATGCATCAGTAAAATTACGAAATTTAAAAAAGAATTTAAGAGAATCAGTTGAGCCAATTAACCTGGGAATTGAATAAAATTTTTGGTGATAGTTTGTAGTTAACAGAAACTAAATTAATTTGTCATAAATATGAAATCGGGCCGAATTTAAGGCATCGGACAATATAATTTATTGGTTAGATAATTGTGCCTGTTATAAAAAAGGAAATAGGCCTGATGGTTGCTACTGATTGGTAGTTCATCGCGGACCTCAAGTGAGTTTTGAAGCTTTACTGAGAATAGAATCGGTGAATTTTTTGAGTTTTGGGACACCACAAAGCTACATCAGTCAAACATAGGAAGCAGAGGGGAGCTCTTTGAGAGTAACAGTTTCTCCCCTCTTATAATTAATGAGTTGTAATTAACTCATTAATTACAGCTGGACTGTTTCTTTAAGAAATGTAGCTGTAAAACCAGGCCAACAAATGGTTATGATATATTAGAGTTATTTAATGTATTGATAAAGGGTTGTCATTTACGCGGTTTGTCCCGAGTTTTCGACTCTCTCGAATACCCTGGACAGATACGTACAAATCACATCCAGTTGTCCAGCGTTATCAAGACGGAAGGATATAAATTTCCGGAAGAACAAAATAGTTGTTACAGTTGATCCACCTGAATAACAAACACAGCACTCTTGGATAAGTTGTTTACAGTAGGGTCAGCCAAAGCTCAATTAAAATCTAAATCAAATCAAGTTAGAGGACAAAAACGCATTTCAAGTATAACTGCATTTATGATGAATATGAGGAACTAAAACCTTGGCTAGCGAGTTCGGCTGATGCCTGCGTTTCCAGATGTTACTTAACTTTGATTCCAAAGTATTTTGCTATTCTAATTCTTGTCTTATACCTTTTACATTTTATTATCCGTGCGAAGGCAGTACGAGTGAAATTATGGCCCGCCTCCTCGTGGCGTGGACGGGTAATGGAAAGCAGCCGTCCTGGTGATTGCCGCTTCCTTCTCGCAAAGTAACTAGAACAACATAACAATAGTCACACTGCATAAACTTAGCACTACAATCATTTCTGGACATTTTACAGAACTATGTATCATCACAGAGAACCACGACAGAGTGTAGCTAACGTTTAGGAGATTGTCGACGTAAGACAACAGATGTCTGCACATTACTAATACGAACTTCTCTGTAACTACTTTGTTTCTTCGGTTACATCTCGAGATGCCTGTTCGTATGCCTTAAGAACTATACGTTCTTTCATTCTCTACAAGTACTTTTTTTCCATCTCATATTTTCATCAATACTTTCGTTTTAGCCAGCCGCCTTGCTATTCACTGAAGTTTTTGTAGATCTGTTCCATTTTCTCTTTCGAATAACCGCCTTGTTTTTTTCCACAAATTTAAAAACTCTCCATACTAATCCCTATCATAGTATTTCATTTATATTTCTCCTTCGTTTATGACGTTCCCTTTTTCTTATGAGACTCGGTATCGCTGTGATTTCTGTTTTGTCCACTTGGAATTTTTTGGAAGTCTCTTATTTTGTATTACGACTGAAAATGGTACTTTTCTGTCGGTGTTTTTCCGCAGTTTTGTTTGCATATATTTGCTTGTCTGTTTTCAGGTAACTTTCTTTCGTCCCCTTCCCTCTACGTCGAACCGTACTCTGTTGGGACACGTGCATTGCAGAAAGTCACAGTTCACCGAAACTTTACCACACTTTGATCTCTTTTCTGACTTCTACATGAACATCTATGTCATGGATCAATGGATGCTTTCGAATGTTCCATTATATGCCGAAACGTTCATTCACCCGAGGTTCAGTTGTGGTTTAAATATTTTGTTTGCAGTATATTGTTTATTCTAGTGAAAATTATTAATTCACTATGCAGTGGTCCTTCGATTAAACGATTGTAATTGGTTCTGCGTGAACCATCAAACCGAAATTAGCATTAATCGAGTATATGAAATACGGCTTAATCGCTTCCAAGACCATCGGAAATTGAACTATTTCACAGAAAAGCCGTACTTTATAATACAGTACTGTACATAATAATAGTACTCGAACATTTCGTATTAGTGAATAAAATAACATAGTCAAATACATGCTAATTAATAGAATAAATTGAACAAAAATTCTTACCTTTTTAACTAAAGAGATCGTTTGTTGACTGTTTGATGTTGATAGAGAAGTTGAGGTTGGAGAAATTTAGTCTTTGGAAGGATAGTTTTCTTTCATAACAACTTCTGTGGTTGCAGCACAGTCATTCTTCTGGTTAATGATAAGAATAAAGACTGCTGCAGCCTTTCTTCTGATCATTAATGGCTTCTTGAATTTTGCATTCATAAGCGTTGTTTGCTCTGTGGAGGGATGTCTTGCAACCGATCGCTTCACTTGGTTCCGATGAAACACAATTTCCTCGACCTCTGCAGTTGCCATATGATCATTCTGCTCTTTCCTCTTCTCTACTGTTCGATCCTAGACTCCTGGTATTGCTGCAGCTTTAACTTAAAGCTCTCGTGAGACTGAACTAGATCATTAGTGGCATCGTACACTCAACGCGTCCCATAGATTGAACAAGAGAAATCCCTTGATTAATGTTATCCTGATCTTTTGATGGGTGACTGGCCACAAAGGTTTCCAAGTAGCATTCAGGCAGCCAGTGGAGACTTCTTGCTATGCTGCAACAGTGTTTCTCACAGCCTTCAAGTAATTGAGCCTTTTCTTCCAAAATTCCTTCAGTGTCATGCCACCACCACTTGACGTTTCTTCGTGGCATTTCCCGAATAACTTCATGTAGAGCCTTTTGAAGTTGGCTATCACTTGTTGACTCAATCTAATTAATCAATCTAATCTATAGGCTTGATCAAATAAATGGTGTTGACTGACAGCAACGCCGACTTGACGAAATAAAATTTGCATTCCAAAGCAGCAGCAAGTTCATGGTCAAGGTAAGATGCATTGTCTAAAATAAGCAGATCCTTCAATGCCAGCTTGTTAATGATCAGGTATCTCTTCACAGCCAGCCCAAACCTTTCAATTGCCAGTTCAGTAAACAATGCCTTCATCTATGCCTCGCAAATGGAATTCAGTAGATACCAGTTCACCTCCTGATAAACATATGTTGCATGATACTCTGGAATTTTTACTGTGATACACCCTCATTGTCTTTAATTTAAAGTGACGAGAATCATTAGCAATAAGCAACAGGGTTAACCTATCCTTCATAGGCTTATGCTCTGGCAAAGCACCTTCATCCTTAACTATGTAAGTTCCTTCTTACATCTTCTAAAAGTGGCTTTCATCCATATCGAGCACTTGGTGAGGAAGATAGACTGCCTCTTCTATCAACTCGCAAAACAGCCTCTTTATCCTCACTTGCAGCAGCACCATGCATAGCTAACCTTTTTAGCTTCAGATTTCATTTTAAAAGTTATCATGCTGTCCCCTACTAACTTTAAAGTCTTCAGACTGGGAATTAGATGATTGAGGAGTACGTTTTTAAAGTAATCATAAATTCCTTTAGCCTGTCATACATAGTATTCACATTTTATTTGTTTTTCACTAAACCATATCGTTAAATTTTTCCATTTCTACAATTCCCTCCTTTTTAAAACTCTGTCGAAATCGTGGATTGCATGAGGCCATATTCAATTACAAGTACATTTACTTTAACAAAGAGGCGTCTCCCTAGCCAGGTGGGAAGGAGCAGTAGTGCGTAGCACACGCTTCTTGATTAGACCGGGGTTCGAGCCCGTCACCACCAAATACGGAGGATGCGGAAAGGTCAGGGAATGACCACCGCATATTCCCCGAGCAATATGGCCTTAGTTGCTAATGCTCCTAAAAAAAACCAAACCAAATAACTTTAACAAAGGCTTTTTGGGACCATGCCTATTGATTTAATTTAGTAAAGTCTTAACAAATTTACGAAAATCAGAGAGAGAGAGAGAGAGAGAGAGAGAGAGAGAGAGATATGCACAGTTGCAATAAAATGACGAAAATAGTGTTTGCACTGAAAAGTTAAAATACGCAAAGAGATGGACTTCAAGCCCTGGATAAATGTCACTTAGTACTGTGACTGGCTGAAAATGTACGCACAGATTTCAGAATAACTCCAGCGCCGAGACTTTTCTTAAAATACCACCCGAATGCATGGGATCCTATGAGAGGTATGTTAAAAAAAAAAAATATCATTTATCAAAGACATCTAGGAACCACTATAATTGTCATTATATAATTAACCCTTTGTTTACTCAGTACAGTTACCTAATTAGTTATTGCTAATATACCAGCTTTAATTTTATATGGAAAATTTTCATTTCTAATTCAAATAGTAATTCATTCGGTGCAGTAATAAAGAAATATAAGACTGTGTTTCTTTTGCATCCTGTAATTAACCAGAAACTTGGAAATAATTCAAAAAATGAGTAGAGCCGAATATTTTTAATCAAAAATAAACGAAACCTTTTGACTTTACTGAAAGTGTTTTCACATAACAATTTTCACAATTCTAATATTTAGTTATTTTTGACATTTTCAGGCAATTTATCACAACATTATTCAACATGCTTTGCCGTTTGTCAAATAGAATTGTCTGAATTCATGGGTATCGATATAAATTTGCTATATTGTAGAGCATTTCTTAAAAGACATCATTAATAGCACCTTTTTTTCTTAATCTAGCTCATAAAATCGGAATTAAAAAGATTAAGAAGCGGGCGGCAGATTAAGAAAACGTCCTGTCTCGATATTAATTTTCTATTTTGCGTAACATTTCTTCAGGGACAACTTTAATAGCAGCGTACAGTTTATATTAATCTATCTCTTATAATATTAGAAGAAAAGAGAATTAAGAAACGTCAGGCACACAAACGTTTATAAACATCAAATTATATTTTTCTTTGAGTTTCTGCTGTAAATTGTACAGTGCTAAGGCAATCCTTCACATTGCCACTACAAAAAAAAGGAAAAAACTGCCTCTTTTGGAGAAGCATTATTCCATTTTATCCACAATACATGGAAACAGTTATGTGCTCGCCAACTCAGTACTACAATTAAGTACTGATGCTTCTCTAAAGGGAATTGCACTTTATGACAACTGAATGCCAGAATTTCGAATCCAGCTTTACTCACAGGTGGTAGTTAAGCTCCAAATACTTTAAAGCTTATAGGGGTTGTCTTTACTCTCTCGGAGTCTTTAGGCATTTAAAATTTTTTAAAGAACTAGCAAAAGAATGGTTTTACATAGGCAGTTAAACATTGTCCAGCAAAATTAGTGTTAGTAGTGGCAAATGATGCAAGAAAGCAAGCTTAAACAGCATCAGCCAAAAAAAAAAAAAACTTGACATCAGCTGTGGATCCACTCCAGTAATTTGTCTAGTTCTTCCTTAGATTTATTAACATTACCAACTTAAACCTCATCAACGGATGGGTGTTTGTGCCAATAATTATAGTGGAATTGAAAATTGGCGTGTAGTGGAACACTTTTTTTCGATGAGTGATCACAACCCAATCCTCTTTGAATTGGGTGATGTTGTTATCCGAGGAGATAAAGAATTAAAGATTTGCTGTTAATAGCAAACTGAACTAAGTTCGACTTAACTTTTTGCGCTCAAATAGATGGAGTTGATTCTGATTAATTAACAGAAATAGAACATATTAAGATTTGTATATTTCTTCAAAGTGTAGTATGGAGTGATGTTTGCAGAGGAAAGAGTTAAGAACTGTAAGGAAGCAATTTCAATCTTATCGAGTCGTTTATACTCTGATTTATATGCATCAGCATATAAATCAGAGTATAAACGATTAAGATGTCAATATGTAAAAAATATAAGCAATGTAAAGGAAACTTCATGGAAGAAGTTTGTTAATAAAAAGGGATCGAGAGATTCATGGGGCTCAATCTTTAAATTGGTAACTGATAAAGTTTGTTTTAATGATGTAAGTTATGCTGTTGGAGTTGGAAATGTAGTTTCTATTGATTGGTTTTGGTTCTACAAAGTCCTGAACCAGTCAGTTATTTCTGTCATTGTAGATGGAATATACTGAGACACATCAAGAGATGGTCAGATGCAATGCGTCATATATCGATCTCAGTGTGAAGAGGAGTTATTTTCTCAAGATGGAGTTTCAGAGGCGATTGCACAGGCTAAGGACGACAGATCGCCGGAGTTGGATTTAGTTGAAGTGAAGTAATGAAGAGGGCGTATAATTTAAGATCTGGTATATTCTTGAAAATGTATAATAAGTGTTTAGAAAAGGGTTCCTTTCCTCCCAGTGTAGAGAACTGCACTGTTAAGACTTATTATTAAAAAGTCCAGAGAAGAGACTGGCGGAGCCTGGAGTATACCGTCCAATTGCTTTACTTTCGGTGTTGGAAAAAACTTATACACCTATATTAAAAACTTGTATAAGCTCTGTGTGAGCAGAGTGATAATTAAGTATAAACAAAAGTTGTCTTTTTGTAATCAATTTGGATATAAGAATGGAAAGTCAACAGAGGATGCCAGATGGTGAAGTATACACAGGATTATGGTGGGCTGTATGTCCTGGATGTGTTTGTCGATTTTCATTGTGCGTTTGATAGACTGCAGTGGGAAGGAATCTGACTAGAATAAGGGCTATTAGGTGTTCACAAAAGTTATTCTGTGTATTTAAACAATATTTTGATGCAAGGTAAGTTGTAAAAACGGCTTATACAGAGATAGTAAGAAATATAGAGGATGTCCCCAAGGCTCGGTGATCAGTCCTCAGCCCTGGTGCATGACAATAGATTAATTTCTGAAGCATAATTATATTGGGGTGATTGTGATTGCTTATGCGGACGACCTTCTCTTTTTAGTGTGTGGGAATGCACGGACTCATATTGAGGAACAAGCTGCGAGAGTTCTAGGCAATTTGATGGGGTGGTCTAATTTATATGGTTTGCAAATTTGCGAGGCAAAAACAGTACAGATACTGTACTGTTTTTGTAGAAAGAGCTTATGGAATGTTCTGTCAAATATGTTACTGTTGTAAAGTACTTAGGTGTGATGATAGGAGAGCGAATTAATTTTGTGCCACATGAAAAAGAAAATTAGAACGTTATATGCCAAGCTAAACAGTTATAAGAGTAGACTGGAGCATAAAGGGCAGGGCGCTCAACTTATTGTATGACTGCCTATTTGTACCAATAATGTCTTATGCCTTGGCAGATTGGCTTCATAAATTGACTAATTCTTTAATAAAGAAGTATAAATGGTAGGCACAGAGATTTGCTTTGCACCCATTCATATCACAAGAGTATGCAGAACAGTGTCGACAGTTGCTCTACAAGTAGTCTCGGGAAGTTTACTTACAGATTTGCAGATAATTTTGTCTGCTCTAATGTACTGCACAAGGCATAATACAAGGAGAACCGTATTGAATATAAGCTCGTGTCCGGATGACGGAAGGCTGTATACTAGGCAAGATGTGCAAGAGGAAAAGGAAAGAATACTGTAAGAACTTATGCATGAATGGCAAATGCCTAAGGTAAGGGATGGGTAACTTATATGTTTTTACCCAAAGTTGAAATTATCAATGTTAAAAAGAGTCTGGCAGCAGTTTGGTGTTAATGCAGCCTTTCTGATTACTGGATATGATCTTGGAAAGAGCTAGGTTTGGTTGAAGGCCAAAACTGTGTATGTGGTGATCAAGAAACGTCAGAACATATTATATTTCATTATTTCTTATTATGTTGATATAAGAAATCAATTGTAAATGATGATGGGCGGTTTAGAGCTCGGGTCTTTATGGACTTTGTTTGTGGAGAGATGCAATTTTATTCGTTTTAACGATTTTGTAGTTGCAGTTTTCCAAAGAAGAGTGCAGATAAAAGCTAGATAGTAGAGCCCGCATCCCAGTGGCAGAGATGGAAACTTGGTCTATTGGGATAGGCAGGACTGGAATTGATGCGTATCACGTCTATCTCACTTGGCTAGGGCTAAGTGGTAATAATCGCTCTATTTTTTAGACGTTAAGCGTTGTTTTGAGTTGTGTTAATTTAATTATTATAAATTTTGTGAGTTTTAAATTACACAGCTATGTTCAAAGTTTAATTAAGTCATAAACTACATTTAAGCTTGAGTAATGGATTCCTCTAATGGTATCTTGAATGGTTGTTCCAACAATCAACCACCGCTGGCTGAAGGCCAACTTCCACACATCTATCCTGCAACCATCTTTCCTCAATTTGAATTTATCCCTTCATATGTATAGTCTGAGCAAGTGGAAGAATCCCATCAGCATTAAGCATGCTCATTCCAATCAAAGCCTGAAACACCTCAATCTCTGCACCTTTTCACCTGTTCAAGATCCTCATCCTTCTTAAAATGAGGCTTCCAGACCTGTATGCAGTACTCAAGATTCGGCCTAACTGGTACAACAGAATAATCATCTCCTTATCCCTGCAAGCAAAATTCCTGTATATCATTAACAAAACCCCATGAGTTTTCCTGCAAGCCTATCTGCACAGAGAACTTCATGTCTGACTGCACAGCATTATATAATCTACGTAGAAAGGGAAGGAAAAATATTATTAACCTCGCAGAACACTTATTAAAAATCGGTCTAAAGAAATTCTGTTATTACTCTGACAAGGAGGATTATCTTACCTAAATTCTGAAAGTTAATGTCTCTAAAATACCGGTTTCTTATCACTTTGGTGATTAGTTGTAGTGCTTAGAATTAATATCGTGGTAGCTAAGGCTATACAGTATCAGTATAGCTCGTCTGTGAATTCAGTATTCTATGTGCTGGTCAGTTTGTCTGTTTTGCGGAATGAAAACCTCATTCCTCCAGGGTGTGTTCATAATGACGATGCAACTGCAGAGAATTCATGCGCAGTATTTGGGGTCTCTCTCTCTCTCTCTCTCTCTCTCTGAAGAGTGCTTAGCAGTCAGTTATGCCCCTTACTTATTTTCTTTACTCTTCTGAAGAATGAGCATCCAAAAAGTTAGCTTATATTCTGTGAAACAACGACTAGCCTGTACGACGACTTTACTTCTTAAGTGGTCCTAAAGCTGGAGTTATTGCTTCCTTTGGACATGTTGCGCCATTCTTGAAACTATGACGCTGATGTATACATATGCAGCCCTCTGTTTAAGACATACCGTTGTTTAGGGCTAGATAAGGGTTAGAAACATATGACACTCTTTCTCGTTTTGAAAGCGTAGTGTTCCAATGAGCATAACAAAGTGGAGCAGGAAGTTAAACGAAAAAAATGCAACTACAAAGGTTTTCGAGGGCTCTGTAATATCGGCCGCCGTAGTCGAGTGGTTAGGATAGAGGGTACATAAATGCATGTGCCTTCAGTGCCCCGGGTTCAATCTTGTGAACTCCTCTGACCACGTGGTCGTTCTGGAGTTGAACAAAATTTATTCGTAATATTTTTTTTTTTATTTTAGTGTGTAGGTATGGAGTTCTCTCTAAAATTTGCATTTTAAGAGCATGCATAAGGCAAAAACTTCCTCTTTTCCACGCCCACAGCTGAGGTAATGCTTTATCTTGGAAGCAACAGTTGCTACTGTGTATAAAATCGATGTAGTCTGTGTTACAAAACTCTTTCGTATGCCAAAATCCATTTAAAGTTTGATGGAACTTTATTAGCTGTAAATTAGCATTGAAACGAAAATTGTGGAGATTCTCAGCAAAAAAATCTAATTCACTAACAGCGCGTTAGAAAATTCTGAAGGGTACAATTTCTTGGACAGTGCATCTGACGATTTCACACGCACAGCAAACATTGGAAAGCTTGTCATCGTTTTAGATAATATCGTTCTGGCATGATTAAGAGAGCAGGAGAAGACTGATAACAAGCATATTAATGTAGCTTTAACCTACTAAAGAATTTCTCGTCGTTCTGCTAGAAACGTGAGCAGTTTTAAAACTTCTTGGTGACACCTGTTATCCTAGTTATTCAAGCAGATGAGCGGTCAGTTTGTTATCAACATATTGTATGCACTACATTGAAAAAAGTATCCGGCATATCTAACAGGAATGGGAAAAAATACGTAAATTTAAATTAATAAGTTTTGACTGCTGTCTCAGAAGTTTAATTTTGTTTCGCATTTGGAAACGGGATGTTCATGAAATATGCCAGGGAAGTGCGATTTGGGGAAATAAATTTATTTACTGGGCGATCCCTTTCACTCAGATATTCGATAATAGACTAATGTTGAAATGAAGTTTTACAATTTAGTCTGAATACCACAAGTGAAGTGCTCTCTAATTTTCTTTCGTTAACTTGGTGAACTGTTAGTTTATCTACAGTAATATTAATATTCCTTTCAAATATTTCTAAATAGACTGCTTGCCTTCATTTGTAAATGGCAATTTGTTAACTGCTTTTATCGAATATAACTGAGATGACTGCGCTAGAAGAAAATTGTGGGAAACTTCTTTTAATGATGTAACATCGAGAGTAGGTGATATTTCATGATTCTTTCCTAGTTCCGGCGATCGAAAGTTTAGGGACTTTGTGCTGAGAAACAAAGAAGAAATTCCCGGTTGTATTTTATATAAAAGAAAGAAAAGAAAATAGATGCCGCAGTGACAACTGGCTTGATGGATGCCTGCAGTTATAAGCTGTTCTTTAGGATTAATGATGGGTAAACATCGTTTGGATTTACATTATTCGTACTGAAAATCAGTGGAAAGTAGGAAAAAAAGTGACAACGAAACTGTATTCGTCTATGGGAAACCAATTCTCCCAACCCAACAAATAATGTTCCCTACCTTATTCTGACTGACGCAACCAATCATATCATCTGTCTTCTCGAAACTTCGACAAATTCTGAGCTCGAATACACTCTGCTTCTACTTCATCAATTCAAGTACTCTCCATATCAAGTAAATCTCGCAAAGGAGGAGGATCTGCAGTCTTCATTAGGAACAATCTCACCATCAAGCAATCAGTCAGATCCAATTCGAATAATTTTGAAGGTATCTCCATTATTGTGCATGCCAATGGCTCGGCTCTGGAAATCTTCAATATCTTATCTACCCAATCCAACTGTCAGTGACATCCTCGATTAGATTGCTTTAACACATAAAGGAGGAAATAGTGTAATAATTTCCAGTGATATTTGTCTACCACTCTCCAAATTCAAAACATTTTTTTTCAAATATCACATTATACTCAAATCAGATCTATATTATCAAGTTCAAATCAGATCACAACCAATTAGAACTTCAAGCCATCTTACGACCTACCAAAGGAAGCCTATCCATCCCTAGTAAACGGAAGTTAATTGCATCACCAAAATTTCTTAATAAAGACAAAATGCTGGAGCTCTTAAAATTCTATCCATGGGATTCTCTGAACAAATTGCCCATTGATCAAGCCACGTAATTCTTCCAAGGAAACGGCATCCAAAACATCAGGAAGTACACTCTGGTTCACACGTGACCTAAAGTTTATTTCAAAAGCAAACAGAAAAGTCACAAGAAATGGAAGACGAACTCCCACCAACTCATCTCATAATTTTATGAGATGAGTTGTCTGAGCTTAGCTGTTTTTTTTTTTTCTCTTTTCGTTCTTAATACGGTGGATACAGGTACAAGCATTTACTGTTGTGTACATTTAAGTAGATATACGTTATGAAATAAGTCATTTGTTTCAAAACTTTCATCTATTTAAATATACGCGACAATAAATGGAATTGTTCGTACTAGAAGCAAACTGAGTTTTGTTGCCATATGAATCACAGGGACGCTACTGGAATTTCCTTGTAAGATTAGGATCTTTAATTTTTTTTTTAATTAGAACTTGTCCGTGGTTTAGAATAAATCAAACTACTTAGTTTAAAAAGAAGTTCCATTAAAAGAAGGAACATTTGGCAAAGGTATAGAAAAAATCAGTAGTCCATTATAGTTCGTTTGGCGAGAAGTGAAATGCGCGTGACATGCAATAACCAATGATGGATAAAGTGGCAACACGAAACGCTGATTGATTTGTTCGGGCATGATAAGATTCGTCTGCTTTCTGATCTGTTAAGTAATGACTGTAAATCGACCATAACCTTATGTAATTAAATTTCCGGCTATGAGATTGCTTCTCAGTATTCTTTTAATTTAATTACTGATCAATACGCTTTTTGCAATGGTTTGGCATATTTTGTTTTTTTTTCCTGTAAATTCTTCTACATCCTCTTTCGATCTGACTTCCTCTTTACTTTGTGTCCAAATCATTTCTATCGGTTTCACAAGTGATAGGTTGGCAATTGTACAACCGTATGGCCTCTGACACTTGTAAGTTCATCGATGCTTCAATATTATAGCTAATTCTATATGGCCTCGGAGAAATTGCGTGGCGTTCGCATGACTACTTTGTCCTTTCATACGTTGCGGCGAGCAGGATTGCCCGCTTTTATGCATGCGTTTTGTGTCGCGCAACAGCCGACGGCAAAATATCATCAGTTCTATAAATCACCGGGGACAAATGGATCATTTTATGCTCTGTCGTCCGTTTACGTTGCTTTCTGAAAGACATGCCGTCGTGTCCTACAGAACGCCAGCGGCAAAAAGTTACACGAATTTTCTAAGTACATGGTGTCTAATTGGTTCTTTTATGCAAACGCGCCACTTGTCTGTCGTGCGTTGTCTAGACATCAGTGCTGCCAACCGCTCTGTCGGATTTAAACTAATCTCATTTTTATAGACTTATCTGAGAGTTATTGCCAACATTTCCTGTGGAGAAAATGACAAGCCTTGCACCAAATCTTGCTTAGCTTAAATCGTTCCTTGGAATTTGACCACCAGCTCATCAAATGATGCTACAGACATTCTAAAATAATTTTAAAAAAACTTGTCCCTGTCGTCCCTTAATTTTCCGTAGAGGTTACGAGATTCCCCATCTACAAATCTACCACTGTTGATGGGATGAACAGTCCATCTTCTTTTCCGTCTTTTCGTTGCAATGAGCCGATACGCAAAATAGATAATGCACGGATCCATCTTCCACTCTCCAATGCGAAAAGGCACTGGCAGCACTGATTTGTCCACCCACACTATTTTTTTTTTTCTTTATCACGGACCACAAATGTTGCGTGCATAAAATAAACCTAGAAAACGCGCTCCAATCTTCCCTCCGCTGTTGCGCGACACAAAACGCATGCATAAAAGCGGGCTTAGAAAACAACGGTCTTCAAATGCTCACAGTAGAACGAACTTTGCCTTTTACGAGTTTCTCTGGTATTGCAATACTTTCAGACAGATGGCCTCGCTAAATGGTTAATTGGCTATTTGTTTAAAAGATGAGACAGTGTTTGACAGCCTGTTTTTGTACTCAGTGGTCCCCTTCATTAGATAGCAGATGAAACAGGATGATAGCAGGTCTCATCTTTTGAACAAAAGTGGCAATTTACCCTTCAGCGAGGCCGTCTCTTTGAAAGTAATGCAATATCAGGACAACTCGCTGTAAAGCTAACGTTTCATCTGCTGTAATCAAACGAAAGCCATCGCATTTTTTAAACAGTTTGAATCCCTCTGGTCCCAAAAACGCACGAAGAAGTCTACAATCTCTTTAAAAGTTTACAAATCGCATTACTTTTAATTTTGTGCTGCTGTACAAAAAAATCATCTCAAGTAATCGGCACAATAGTAAACTCTTCCATTACAATTTCAGAATAATTATCAAATAATGAACGACATTGCAAAGGATTTCTCTGCTTGCAAATGTAGTTTTCCTCGTAGACTTATAGTTTACATAGGAAAATATTCCTATCTAATCTGTGCTAGACAAATATTAACTGGAATTATACTTATCACATCAGTCATGTTGAACATAGTACCGTTGACGGGTCTGTCATTTTCACTCTCTTAATCCATTTAAGGAATGACGACGTCTGTTTAATCTTTCGCAAGACGAAGCAAAACTGATCGTTTTGCTTAAAACGACTAGTTTTATGTTTAAATTAAGTTCATTTGCATTGATTAGATATTGGTCAATGCAAATTAAAGAAATTAGTGCAGACAGTAGGTGTCCTGATTTGAAGTTCGTCAGTTGAAGTCAGATATGCATTTTGGAAAGTTGCGTGGGGCAGAAAGGAAACATTCTATATTCTAAGTGAAGGCAGTTGTAAAGGAAATTTTAAAAATCGAGAACTTGTCCAGCAGTAACCTCCGATAGGACGTCACATCTAATCAACACTGAGTAGAGAAAGCGAATGTTCGACCAACAGAGTAATGCCGACTCATATCGCTGTAGTATAAATATCACTTTGAAGTACATCTTATGCTGTTGTAGTAGGGTATTTAGGGGCATCGGCGACTAAGGCCATATTGCTTCGTGTATATTGTCTACAAATCGCGTGTGTTCTGAGGTCGATTTTCTCTTTGCTTGACGGAAAATCAGTTTCCGGGGGGGGGGAACTATTCTACTCTCGCCTGAGACCGACTAACTCAGCCACGTTGTGAAAAAGGGCCATAAAAGTTTCCTCCCGTCATGGAAGGGATTCTAACTCAGATCTGGTGTGGGGACGATGGAAATCCTTTCGGACACAGACGCAATGAACAGAAAAGAAACGGTCGACCTGTCTTCAATTATGCACTGTTCGAGCATACGACAGATATGGTGAAGACAATAAATGGCTATGAAGTTTTGATTGGTGAAAAAAAATGAAATAAAACTGAGAATAAGCGGACACATACTTTTGAAACATTCTGTATACATTAAGCGTGCTTACAAAAAAAGCTACAATCTTTGGATTGTTTGTTTGAACTAAAATTATTATTCGATTACGTGCTGATGCCCACAGACTTATAAGAGTACACTCAATTTAAAGTTCACCCGTTTCCATTTCAATGGATTGGTGAAGAAACGTTGAATTGTTTTGTAACTTATTTATGTCCCACAGAGGTTAAATCGAAATTTTCTTCTTTTTCCTTTGAAATCTCTTCGCTTACACATCTTAAGAAAATCGATAAAGGTATAGCTGTTGGCGAGTATTTATTTCAAATGTAATATACAAAATTACTTCCATCATTTCTTCCATTTAGAATTTCGGTTTTTAAATTAAATATTTAACTCTGAAACAGTGGTTATCAATTTTCATTTAAAGCGCTCTCGACAAAACGATTTTGTAATTTTTAATATTCAAATATCTCGCTCTCTTTAGAAGTGGAGTACGTTTTTGTTTTGTTTTTTTTCTAAACAACGAAGAGACCCCGAATGAACATGGGCATCCTATATTCAGTAATAAAATTTATAAAACTATTTAAGCTCGTAATAATTAAATCATAAATCAAGCAAGCTTTATTTGATTTTCAGAGACCACCTTCAGTAACCATTATGTAGGCAAGTGAAAGCAAACAAATGTTTTATCGGCTTCAGAAGCTACCGAAAAGAATGAGATGAATTTGTGTTGTAAGAGAGAACTTGAAAACCGAAACCACACTTCTGCTCATTGTGCAGCTCTATAAAGTGTTTTTGTTCTTTGTCATATGAATTCTGTGGTCGGTTTTTTTGTTGACAGCGTCCAATTAACTTTTCAACCGAGTCAAAGTAGTCCATAAAGGATCCTTCCGTCCCTGCATGATGCTTACTAATTTAGTGTTTGAATGTTCCAAAAGAGTAAATTGATATAGGTTTTTGTCACATGAGACCCAAGTACTGACTTAAACAAATATTTTATGTTAGGTCTGTAAAAGATATTTGGTCTTTCATAGAATGCATTATTGATGATTGCAATAATAACATCGCAGTTACTACAATTATAACTTTATTTTAATATAAATACTGTACTGGAACTGAGAGTACTTCACTTGTGTAAAGTTCTAGAATATATTTTCTGTTAATAGTGTACAAACTTGTAATTGCCTTTTGTGGCGATGCAACATCAAGATTACAATGGCTGAAGAAGTCATCCACGAATCGTACCATTTGTAGACTTTTACCAATGGATAAAAACTTTACGCGGGAGAAGTGCTTTTATTTCAGGTATTCCGATCAAAGATAACCTGCGCAACATGTGGTTATATAAAAGTTTAAAGGTTAAGTTTTTATTCCATAATATACATTGGAGTTAACTCCAATGACAATGTATATGTGTAGTATTAGAAGACGAATTAAATAACAGTGCATTTAAAAACGATGTAAATCTATACATATAATACAAGATATGCATATATAAGTACAGGAGAAAAATCGATTATTTTAATTATACAAGGATTAAAGATAAATCCGAACTCCTAAGCTGAGGTTTTGCAGTGTGAATGAAATTTGGGTAATTTATGAAGGGGCTAGCTGCACGTTCAGCAAAATTAAGGCACTGAGTTAGTGGACTGTTTTTGCCGAAGTCAATCCTGTATTTGATTGAAAACAGAGTTACACCGAAAAGAAGTGAAAGAAACAAAATAAGTAATATTTTCTACGCAGCCTGTATCTAAGATTTTATGATGCAGAAGCTTATAAACAAATTTAAGTTTGAACACAGTTCTCCTGTTTAATAAATAAATTAAGGAAAATCTTTGGAAGTACTTAATAATATTTCCTGTGGAAACATTTAATTCCATCTAATTTTAGTAGTAATCTTATGCACTTTTTTGAATTTTTTTCTTATCCTTGAACAAATGTTTTGCTGTCCGGGGCCCATATAGGGACAGCATATTCGAGAATTAGTAAGACATTGACACTATCGACAAATAAAGGTAGTAAACACTGCGTTATTGAATCCAAGAACCTTACACGCCTTCTTAAAAGTTTTCAAAATATGAGGAACGAAAGAGGCGTTGGAAGAAAACAAACCCCTAACGCCTTATGATGGGGATACACGTGGAATAAAGTGATTATTTAATTTCACAAGGATTAGAAATCTTTTTTCTTTCTAGGGTCAGCGCAGGTTACCACAATACACTTTGCTACAGTGGGAGTCAAGTAGTTGTCACAAAACCCATTGGAAAAATTTCTAGTGCCTGGTTGAGTAAGGCACACTTTTTGTTTTGTTGTTAGTTTTGGATCGCTTCCGTACGCATGCAATACTTTGCATGAGAAGTCTCGAACCAGGAAGCAGTGACGTCCATAGAGTACGAAAGAAACCCAAAAAATGCAAAGCGTCAAAAGTTATGATGTTGAATAAAGTAGTTAAAATTATTGCGGTGCCACTGTTATTACGATCATGATCAAACACAGTAATCAGAACAATTTTACATTTACGATGACTTTTTTCTTAATAAAAAGAAAGACGAATCATGTGCAGTGGAGAGAAATACAGTTTGTTTTTCATTAGTCTGCAATTTTGTTCAAACCCCCAGGGCACACTTGCAGAAAATAAACAGAAATGGCTTTATTTCATAGGTGCAGAGAAAGCAAAATGTATTTTGATTTGAGGAGCTACGTCATCAGCGCAAGAGCAGGGAAGTTTGGTATATCCCTTTTGTTCTGCCAACAAAAGGGATGCACAGGATGCACCATTGCAATTACATAACCAGTCTCTACTATGTGGCCATTCGAGAGCCATCTCTAGCTATACCCTGTCCATCCACCTTGACTTCATCTCTCAAGCAATGCTCTAACGTGTTCCCTACTGCTCCTAGAAGACTTCACCGAGTGAAACTCAACTTCTCTTGACAAAGCTTCCACCGGAGATTCTTGCTGACGTCGATACTTCTCTCTGCAGGGGATAAACCACTTGTGCGCCCAAGGGTCTTCATCGGGTGGGATTCCTGCCTTCATCTCTTCCCCTTGAAGTTCCTTTGCTGACGCCGGCTCTCCACCGGCGTGGGATTACATGCTTTCCGGCTGTTCTACTGGCATGCGACACTCCCCAGGCGTGATTATAACCACCCTCGATAAGTCCTCATCGAAGGGGTTCTGCTGACGCTGGGCAACTGGCAAGCGCGGGATCACCTGGCAGCTCGGCCTTCTGCTGGCCCGGGACTCTTCCCGGGCAGGATTCTTTCTGCTTCATTTTCTTCTGGAAGACCTGCTACTTCATCAGGTAGACACCCAATCTACAAAGTTACCTCCTGCTCCATAAAATGTTTAACTCCACCCTTCACCTCTCAATAGTGTGCCAGCTTGACGATCTCCTAATGCTTCCGCTTATCTCTGACAGTTGTTTAGTTAAAACTACGTTCATCTGTTCACAGCTCTACGCACACTGCAACTCACAATGCAGTTGTCCTTCAAGGTGTCTTCTTTCACACTTTAGCACTTTCCCTTCTTCTCCAACCTCTATCCCTTCCGTATGGATCTCCCCTCTATGCGTCTTGCACTTTCCCTGCTCCAACTCGCCTGCGGGTAGCCTTCCCCTGCTTCCTTCCCTTTTCTTGTCTTTCCTATCCAACTCACTCCGTTCCTCTAACTTGGCCTCTCTCGCTTTGCAAGTGGGAAGAGAGCCCCTCAGACGTCCCTTCTACCTCCATGGCCCGGTTCCGAGTGCCAGTGGACGGGTGCTGAAAGGTTCCTTTCATGGTGATCGAGCCTCTCAGTAACTAAGAGGGCAGTCGAACAACACAAACAACAAACTACTCACACACAACCCACAGCGACTGGCCTTGCAATGTTATGTATACATCACAGAGTACTCAACGCGGATTTGTGAGGAACTGCTTGACAAAAAAACGATGTCCACTATGCCTGATTATTATAATAGAGGACTTACTACAAGTTCCATAATGACTTAAAGTACATTGAGGTGTCAAATGAACTAAAGTAGAAAACTTATTGGTGCCCTAGCTTCCGTGTATGCATAAGCTCCGTTATTGGACTTCCTCTAACTTCAGTATCTTTCAGTGTCAGCTAAAAAGGTTGTCCTTTCTCCTACAGGTAGCAAATAACAACGCTATTACTGTTGTACTTCTCTGAAAGAGAAAATTAATGAAATACCTGCTACACTAATTCCTTTTTTTTTTTCCAAAAATTTCCACTCTTCAATATGCTTAGTTAAATTTGAACAGAGTTCTTTTGTGAAACTGCAGATGATATTGATGCAAATTTTCATGCACTGGTCTGCTTACAGACTCCATCAAAAGAAGGCGAGTATTCTCTTAGTTTTGTTCTGTGAATAAAACAAGCAGCATATGAGTGTAATGTTTCAGCAGAGAGGCTTAGACTAAATAAATGCTTTTTTTGTCGAATTCAGGGAAATATGTTAATTTTGTTTGACTATATTTAAACTCTGAATATCGAATGTCAAAAACAGTGTCAATTTAAGCGTAATTTTTGCAAGCTATTCTCCACCGAATTGTGTTTAATGAACTTTTGTTATCCTTAAATATGAGTTGGAACCGTTATGACGTTTCTTAACCAATGTTTTACCCACTTCCATATTTTACAAGGGTATTAGTATTAGCAATACAGTGTAAAGAAGCCACAGGCTTTTGCTGCGCTGGCTGAAAAAATAACTAAATAAAAATATATAGAAATAAAAGAATTAATAAAAGTAAATATATTAAAAATTAAAGGGAAATAAACTGTTTTCATCTTTATCTAGGTAACGGTTTATAATCCGAATCTCTTTCCATATAATTTGAATTTATAGCCTTTGGTTCTGGAATCATTTATAACAGTGAAAAATTGAATTTTATTTTACTGTCTCAGCTTTATAGATCTCAATCAGGTGTGTAAGGGACGGACCTCATTAAGATATATTGGGTCTATAATGAGGGTACAGTGGACCTTGGAAGGTTTAAACAGATTGTAGTAGTTGGAAGAACAAATGAATGAGGGATGAGAAAGCGAGTCAAGCCTCTTTGAAACTGCATTGCGACACATGCTCACTGACGTGTAGAAAAATCCAACCTGGTTGGATTTTTCTATATGTTACTAAGCATGCTTCTTTTCCGATATCTGCTCACTGGCCACTTTGATACGACTCTCCTGTCAATCATTATGGATGAGTATTTCATTCGTTGAAATTATAAATTTGTGCTGCTTGTTCTTCACAACCCCTGAACTGCTCGGGAATACCTAAATTTGTGCTGCGAGTGTTTTCATCCCCTTCCCTACGACTATACAGGAATGAGCTTATGGCTGGTTGTGATACTGTGATTAGGGAGCAATGGACATAAATTATATAGACAATTCTTCGATCGGTTTTAGATTGATTAAGAGATTTTTCCAAATTAATTCACAGGAAATACTAGCTTTATTCTAAATTTAACAGTTCAATAACCATTTCGGAATCTTTCATTAACGTAAAATGGCCAAACACATCCTCACATAATTTTTATGTTATGTTAGAGAAATTTGCTTAATGAATTCATTGGGAAGAATATTCATGAAACTACAGATTTTTGTGTTCGCTATGAATTCAATGAGGTTTCTGGAAAAAAAGTTCATGACCGTGATATCAGGTTAGATCAAGATATCCCCAAGCAGTCCTGATAGTAACTTCAACGAATCAAGTCAAGCATCATCAAAACGATTGACTAGCGAATCGTGTCAAAGTGGCCACCGAGCCACCATCGAATTTTTATTTTCTACTGAAAAAAATAATAAATAAAAACTACATGTTTTACCACCAATGAATAAAATATATGGAAACAAAGCACTTATTTTCCATTTCGCGCTTGGCGTAGACCAATGTCCACGCTTAACTGTTAATAATAGCGTCAGATGGAATTTTTATATACAGAGAGAGATTAAGAGGTTAAGAAAACTTTGATAAAGTTTTAAAATTTTCTGAAACTGAATGACAATAATCATATCTTTTCGAATCGCTCTGATGTTGAAGGGTTAAGTTTAGAATTTGCGCAGAAGCAGCCAACTCCATGAAATGTCAGCGTTTTGAATTATGATCGTGTTGTCAGTTTGCCTTCTTTGTGGGGTTAAAGAAACAGTTTCTGGGAAAAGAAAAGAGAAACCATAACCCTTGTCAGACGCTAACTCAGCCACGGTGTGAGAAATGACCAGAAACGTCCTTCCCGTCCGAAATCCAGAAAGACCGGCGGTATTTCTGGACTTGGCCAGCCAAGGTAATCAACCCAAATCTTTTATAACAGCATGCGAGAATTCAACCACTTCATCCGCGAAGCGATATGAAGGGGAAAGAGAACTGAAGCCTAACTTTTTAAGTAGTATGTTAAGGGAAACAGGTTTAGCTTTTTTCTCTGACTGATATATTTCCTCCGGTAGATGCTAAGCACGTGGAACAAGGTGTTTGAGTATTTATCGGTATTTCTTTATCTCCTAGAACAGTCTCCTGCGAATCATAAGAGGTCTTCATTATTTTATGACGTATGGATTGCACAAGTTAATGTGTAAGCGAGTAAAAAGTGATACTAATCCCTATTGAAAAGCCTGTTATACGAGTACATGTCTCGGTACTGAATACACTAGTCGGTCATGTTATACACCATTAGAAAACCAACATCGTGCAAACAAACAACATCTTCAAAGTTTTAATGATTATTCCAATAGGAATGTAACGTTTCGAAAGATAAAATCCGAGTAACGATAAGCTTTCTGAAATCTCGGTGAATGAAGCCGTATAAGACGAACTTAGTTGGGATTACTTGAAGTACACATCACTGTATTTTGATTCTGCCAGTGCCTCCTCTACTTAATACTTGATAATTCCTTTTCTGTTGATTCCCATAATGAACTAAGAACTCTTCTTCGCTTCATAATGTTGTCATCTTTTGAAAACCTCGAGTTGATCATGAAACCTGAGAGGTGTGTGTATCACCCGTGCAGAGAACTAGTAAAATCTATGGCTTTATTAATTACTGAAGAATAAAACCTAAATAAACTGAAAAATCGCAAATATAATTGTCACGAGCACCGATCAGGCTGCATTTCTTTCCACTTAATTTTAGTGAAAATAAATACCTTATTTTTAAGTTTTTAATGAAAAAAATAAACTTTCCGTTGGAATGTACTTAAATTTTATTTATGATTCTGTCAAGAGTGAAATAATATTGACTCGAGACAACATTATTTGACATCACTTTCGAACCAAACATACGCATGTATTTCTAGCCGCGTTCCTTGCCTATGGGCATTGCAATAAAATAATAATACAATAGTTAGATTGTTGCTTGTATTTTCCCTGTGGTCTCATCCAATCTTCATAGCCATTAAAAAATGACACCAACCGCATAAAATTTGCGTTGAATTCCTGAAATGATGGAAAATGGTAGTTTCGAATGTCAAACAGTAATGAGAGGACAATGATTCATTTCATCAAATGGTTGTTTCGTAACTTTTCATCAGTGAAGAAACTATGGTGCTATGAAACAGCCCATAAACAAAATTCTCTCTTCTACTTTGTGATGTGCATGAAGTTCCCTAATAATATTTCTGAAGTATGGTTCTTTATAAGTAATGTGACCTCTGAGACCATCGTTCCGTTATTTTCCAAAATAAAATTGCATAAAGTCCGTCAATTTTTTATTCATCTTAGTTTCCATATGATATTTTCAGCCCTTTCGTGGTTTTCAGTATTCAACCAAAATTACATTGACATTTCAGAACCATTTATTACCAACTTTACCTTTTTAAACCATCTTACCTGGTAGTTGGAAAGCGATTTTTTTAGAAAAAATAGTTTTTGCAATCTTCTCTGCCGAATTTTGTTTATTTTAAAATTTTTAAAACAACGTAGATCTGTCTCGGAGAAGGGTGCATTTTTTTCCATCTACAAAGGATGTAAACAGACCAAAGGGAACTTGCAACTTAAAGACACAATATACTGGATTCTCCATAGCCAAAATAACCCGACTCAATCCTGCGGACAACAATAATCGTCCCTCTTTCTAATTCCAGTAAATCACATCGCTCTTCTCCATGTTTGTTAAATTACCAGATGGCATGTGGTACCAACCACAGCGAATACTACCAGTGGTAACTCAGTTAATCACTTCTTACACTGGAACGGTTCATTTCCCTTTATTATTATGGGGCGTTTGTATTTCAGTGGGTTAGCCAGGAGTATACATAATATAAGTTGATTCAAAGTAATTATTTAACTATTGAATCAGATTTTATTTTAATCGCCTTTACGATTAGTTAATTTGCATGCGTCTGAGTACACTCAAGGTTAAATGGGTACGAATATAGTTGATAATTTACGAGTCCAGTTCGGTAGAACGAAAATTACAAATCGGGCGTTTTTTGGGAATATATTTATGTTCATCTCAGCATGTTCGTTTTATTCTACACGGACAGTCATTTGTTTTACATCTTTTACCTTTGGAGAATTCTTGCTTTGATTCTTTTTTTTTTTTTTTTCAAGTTGACTGAGGATTGTTGATATCCAGTGAAAAACTGGGAAAAATCATGGTACTCTCTCATAACATTCTTAAACATCTTTGAGTATATTTGACATTTCAGAACCGTTAATTACCAAATTAAAACCATCTTACCCGGCAGAACGCTCGGCTGGGTCAATTTGTATTATCAGTCGCAGTGAGTTCCCACGATCCAAATATTCACCACAACAGTAGTGAGGGTATTTAGAAGTAGTATTTTTGCTCTGCCAAATACTCTCTGGGTTTCTGTTGATCTGTGTACACCAAGATTTCAGTGTGTGCATTTCTTTTCGGAGTTTTCGCTTCCGAAGTCAACAAGACACAGCTGTTTTGACTGCTGCTGTTTGTAAACACAAATAAACTTCCACGCGTAACTTTGCTCGGTACGATAATTGTTGTTTAATAAAGCAATTAACGAGTATTTAAACACTGTTTATCACTACTAAATGTTCTATGTCTATATTAGACAAGGAAACTAGTATCTGTAACTAGATTTACAGCAGTAATTCTGAAATCCTAACCGAATTTCCGCGATTCATTAACGACCGTCCGTTTTCTAACGTGAAATTTAATTCTAATTACAATAAGTGAGACTTATGCTAGCCTGCATGCCTTTGGAGAAGATTCTCTAAAAGATTATTTTCGAAAATTATCCTTTGTTATACTTTTTTATTGTTTTTATTATCATACGAATGTAACTTAACATTAATTGGATCAGTTATAAATCTCGATAGGCCAGGTTAAATTATCTTTGGTTAAGTGACGTTAACTGAATTACACGCATTCGTGTTAATTCTAAAGAAAGCACTCTCGCTGTTGTCTGAAGACGGTATCTGCTTTCTGAGATTTACATTTTAAGATATATGGTCATTCGATGAAACAGCTCCTTAATTAACCAAATGTAACCAACAACCATGTCTGTGAAGCGTCATACCGTATTAGCGGGCCATCTTATAATCCTAAGAGTGAATTAATGCTGCCGTTGTCATCCACAGCATTAGCCATCGAAAAGACGATATAAATAAATAATTGTTTTCTGTTGATGCGAAGATGCTGCGCCCACCTGTAGTTTTCTCGAATTGATAATCCGGATGCTGTAAATGTGTCAACTCATGATGATACAACTGTGATTTCCTTGAACAGTAATCTACGCTAGACTATTACCTGTTAACAACCTTTTGAGGTATTGCAATTTAATAAGATGAAGTGATAAGCGAGCAACATATCTAATTATTTTAGTATGTAACTAATTGTGTTTAACAACTAATCCCGAGGAATTACTTGCTGTGATGCGAAATTTGTAGTTTTCAGTACATCTATTATTCTGTAAATATACAAAGAAAAAGGAATAAAGGGTGGTTATAATTCAAATGGTGTAGTGTTGCACAGAAACAGAAACTTCGTTATCCTTGTTATGAGGCGTTGTGCGTTTTCGGAAATATTCGGTTTTCGGATGGGCAGTCCACTGGTTCTGGAGTAGTTATTGTGGTGTATCGTGCAGTCCCCAAAACTATCTGTTACCACGAAGTGTGCAATTTATGGATATAATACACATGGGTGGATTTGGTCATTCTCTGGTAACCCCAATATGACAATGTTTTTTTTTACTATGTTTGATAATCGGAGATATCATTGTGGAAGGATTTTATCCATTTGCTTTTCCACTACAATTACATTCTAGTAATATTATTAGTAACATTATTAAAAGTAAAATTTAGGTTTTGATGCATCTGTTGATGTGCATATTTCCTCAGAAAACCTTTTAGCATTTCAAATCAAAACTGTTAGCTTTGCATATATACCCTGCCGAATAAATAAATTTATTTATTTTTTGTTTTTCATTTTAATACTCCAAATCCTGACGATATTTCCATTTTGGTCACCAGAGTACTGAGTGGCTATTTCTTTGGCATTCGAAACAACACTCCCCAGACACAAGTGATGGTGATACGAAGAAATAAACTTTCAATACAATCCTTCATTACACCCGAGTGAGATATTACCAAAAACACGACACGCAAACTCAAGTAAATACGAAGGAAAGAAACAAAGGGGAACCAAAATCAACCAGACACCAAGTAAACACACATTCTCCAACTCCCTTTAGCCACGTAATAACAGTCGAATTAGAGCTGGATAATTTATTTCCGTTTATTTCACTGTTTTTAATTTATAGAGGTCGGTTATAAAAGCTTACTGCCACTGGATTTCATTAAAATTGTCCGTGACAAATGGATGGAGCCGTCATCTTAAAAGTATTTATGTTGCTGCTTTAAGTGCAACTAATCATTAGGGCAAAAATAAAAACATACTGCTGCGGGGGAGGTGTTGAACAAATTGAAATGTAATTGTATTCCGCAAAGGGTTTGCAAAAACGACATCTCTCTCTCTCTCTCTCTCTCTCTCCCTCCCTCCCTCCCTCCCTTCCACTCTTCTGACGAGACAACCACATGGTGATGAAATATATCGGGGAAGGATGATAAAAAACGAGAGAGAGAAAAATAGATAGCCTAATCCACTCCTGATGTGATCTATATAGCTTTATGGACTGGTCTGCTGCATTCTGTATGCGTTCCTTGATATTATGGACATAACCGGATAAAACTTCACTGATTTTATTTCCGCTATCATTAGTAGTTTATTATCCTCGTTATGAGGCTTTTATGAACCCCAACCTTTTTAATAAAAAGAAGGTTCGTATAAGCCTCATACATTAAATTTTATTCTCTTATAAAATCCTAGCTTCTGCCTCTTCATACGTAACACTGAATTATTGCTAAACATTTGTTGTTTGAGTAAGAAGTTTTGTTAATGATAAAATTTTCACAATTTTAAAAACAATTGACTTCTGGATTGAAATAAACGATTGTTATATGTTCACTTGTTTCAGGTGTATCAGTTGGAAGTGGGGGCCAAAGAAGTGTTCGTTTCCAAAAGCTTCGAAATACTCCGTTCATCCGCTCAAAAATACTTTATTTCGAAGAATTGGCATAGATGTTCTAAGGCGAGGTTGTTTGCCTTCAAATTTCCTACATTTTTGTGAAGAAGAGGATTATCAAAGATGAGAACCGACATATTCTAGCATATTGTTTGACAAAGGTAGGTTTAAAATTGTATAGCTTGTGCTACTTACCACGAAGAATTAATAGATAATTCATAGTTGCATAGTTCAAACGTGACCCATGTTTATCGTAGATTCCATATTTAAGCCTATCAGTGACTTTGGAGTGAGTGGGCATCTGCAGCATATTAAGAGATGATTATTGTATGGGAAAGAAGCCAGCGCCAGTTTTAAATTACGATAACGTATGAATGGTATAAGCGAAAAATACTTTCTTTAAAGATAGCTCATCTCCATAAGCAGATATTTACATAAATGGTAAAAATTATTTATCAGTTTATAACTATTCATTAAGTAATTAAAGGGGCATATATTTTTCTAGGAAATATCCAGGGAAGGCTATTTTGTTTTTGTAGATGTGCTTGCATCGTATGGTTGTCACTTCAGCCATTCGATGGGTCATTTTAAGACTTTAAAAAGGTGGAATCCAATCCTGGAATACTGCTCAAAAAATACGCAAATATCACTGAACTTCAGGGAGGTTTTTACAGATAAAGCGTAAAACATGTTATTTTTGCAAACCAGCTTCTGTAGTTTTCGAATTACTAGTACAAAATACAGAAACTGTTTAAAGCTGATGTCTGTGCAGGCTTTTTCAGTTTCTGATAGTTGGAGTTGTCTCCAGAAACTCCAAATAAACATCGAACTGAATTAGGCGTACAGCGTAGAATTCTTAATCTGCTAACAAAAAGAGAAAGCAACCTGGAAACTTTCGTGTATTTTTAATTCCTCTGTAAACATTTTAATGTTTACTTCGTTTTAAACGAGAAACGACAAAAGAAAAGTCCTTTTGACAGTATAGTTAGTTGTCATCCGGTTCAAATCCCCTTATACACTGAGGAATTTCTAAATTAAAAGCACATCCTCTTCCGTCCGGCTGTAATAATCGATATCAGGTGGAGGGAGAAGAGTTTTTTTTTTTTTTTTCTCTCCTTGAGTTATTCCCAATTTTTTTAGCCCTTACAACGTGCAAATCTCCTGTCGACATACGCCCCAATAGACATACTACACAATGTCAGAAGTGGCTGATGTGCCTAATAATCAATAAAGATAGAAAAGAATATAGTTAACCATGATGTTGAAAAGAATGAGAAAGAAACGGAAGAGGATAAAAGTAATTGTTATGCAGAGTGTTTGGAAAGTCGTTATCTTATTAAAGAGGAAGCTTGAATTGAGTGAAAATACAAAAATAGAGTGAAAATTATACTATGTATGATACCAAATGCAATTTTAATGAAGCAGGGGAAAAGAAAAATGAATATAAATAATATAGAAAGAACAGAGACTAATTGTAATAAAAATTAATTGCTAGTTTTTGTAGGGTTTACGAGTACTTAATATGTGAGTGGAGCATTTCTCCTCAAAACCAAATCCACCTCTTTTATTTTGTGAGAAGAGTTAGCCAAAGTACATAACATTGTCATATTTTATAATAAATAACGAACCTAACGAACCTCCATTAAACCTTTAACATTCTTGAGGATCCTTTGGTCTTTCTTTACCACCGTATCATATTTAAAATTCCTGGAAGAGATTTTAAATATGATCCGCTCTTCTTTGGGGTTTATGATGCGAAACAGCAGCAGAAATTTTCTCTTACCGACTTTGAAACAAACACAATTACAATTACTAGCTTATTCTAGAAAAAAAGATTTTAGTATTTTAATTGCCATTGAATAAAACCAAACTGAATACATACTGTATAAAATACATATAAAAGTTAAACATTCTAATGAAAACCCATATGTAATCTTCCGATATAGAGTAGGATTCATAAATCAATCACTGGAATGGTTATTTTTTACTTAGTCAACTGTTTTTTATTGGTTCCACATCAATAAAGAGTTGTATAGTAACTGCAGTAAAATGGAATTATAACGTGCTTAGCTACACGAAACAGGACAAATAGTCCGACTGTTGCCCTTGCCCTTTAGTTGTGGTGCATATGATACAATGTGGTGTGTAGTAATAGAATTCTGAACGATAAATAGTTAATACGTAACGAACGTAATTTTGTGAAGCATTTCACCCAGAAAAAGCTAATTCAGTAAACTCCCGGTATAGCGCTTTCAAAAGGATCGGCGCCGAAGAAAGCTGTAAGCAGGACCCTCCCCTCTTTTTTAGAGGCCGCGTTTCATTTTTCATCAATATTTTGGGAAATAACATTTGAGTTTTTTTAGCTTTTTTGGAGTGTTTATAAAGCAGTAGTTTATTTGTAAGTTAAACTCGCAAGCTTGTACTACGCTTGCTTTTCATACGTTCAAACTTTCTTTTGTATATTCTTAAAAAGAAAGTAAATTTTTAAAATGATTTTATTAAATTAAATACATATCTTAAGTATTGTTAGACTAAGGTGACTTTTTTTGCATAAAGCATGAGTTTACGCGTAAAATTCACTAGTGGACAGGTTAGTGGCATTGCACCATATTTTGTTCTAGTGAACAACCGAAGTAGTTAAACTGGCATCGTTTTACTTATCTCATATTGTGAATACCTTCACCATTGTAACATTGTAACACTTCACCAATAGAGAAGATTAATGTTACTTATTGTCGGTGGATATCACCACTCAGACGGCATTGTTTTGCAAAAGGTTACGGAATAAAAACTGTTATACACACATCTGTCTATATTCTATTCGACTTAGGAATGCAAAAAGGTGGAGGAAAGTGATAGTAGGAGAGGAAGAAGAAGAAATGCCATCGAAAGGGGCAGTTACTCCTCAGTCATAAATCCCTCGAATAGGCAACGCTTCCCCATTAGGAAAGACTGCCGTTACCTATTTTTGGTAACTCGGGCAGATTCAAGGCCTGTTGGCCTGGAAACAGTACGTCGGTGGGCGGGTAGGTACCCCAGTTCGGTACGGGTAGATACAATAGCGACAATCCAGTTCTGAAGTATAACTCCACAATATGAGAGATGCCTGATAGTGTGCAGTATTATAGACTAAGATGATTTTTTGCACAGAGCATGAGACTACGCGTAATATAAGATATATAACGAAAACGATGTCAATTTAACTACTTTAGCAGTTCACTGCGAACAAAACATTGTGCAAACCTATCCATTAGTGAATCTTATGGATAGGTTAGTGAATCTTATTAGTGAATCTCATGCCCGATGAAAGCATCGGGCATGAGAGATGCCCGATGCTTTCATCGGGCAATCTCTCATATTGTGGAGTTATACCTCATAACTGGATTATCATTATTGCATCACTGGGGTACCTACCCGCCCACCGATGATAGGCCAACAAGCTTTGGAACGGTGCAGTCTGTGGGGGGGGGGGGAGCTTGATGCCGCCAGAGTTATCGAGAATAGGTAACAATCTTTCCTAATGGGAAAGCATTGCCTATTCGAGGGATTTATGAGTGATCTAGTTGAGTGTGTGAGGAGTAACTGCCCCCTTTCCGATTTTGACAGCATTTCTTCTTTCTCCTCTCCTACTATCACTTTCCTCTACCTTTTTTGCTTTCCGAAGTCTAACAGAGACAGATATATGGATATGAGTTTTTATTTCATGCACAGTGTTTATTCCATGCCCTTTTGCACAGATTTTATTCCATGCCCTATCATCCTGTTCCTTCGGTTTCCAGCAACAGGAAGGTTATATCCAGATTAATTTCTTCTTGAAACCTTAAAGCGATATAAGCGGGAAAGCTTTTTAAATGGGAGTGCTGTAGCCGTTAAATGCATAGCACTTAATAGATTGATCATGAGACCAGAAGAGAAGAGCACTGAAAGCAGGAGTTTATCATACTTGTTTCATTTCTATGTATAGCTTCGTTACGTCGTTGAAAAAACGCCCTCTAGGTATCATGTTAATTTGCACAGATTGAGTTTTCTCGCCATATATTTTATGCATATAGAAGAAATTCGGTTTTAATAGAGAGATCATGGCACTGCTTTCTTTCCAGTTCACCTCTGCAACATTCCTTGATATGAGCAAATTAATGAGTTTTCTCTGTTTTGTTTATATTTGCTATTGAAAATTTCAATCTTTATCTTATATATCCAACAGATTGTTCCTATTTCAGTGAATTTAATTTCTTAGCGTAATCAAATTGTCATACGAAAGGTAAATATCTTTGGAGTATTTGAAGCTATAGATTTTACCATTGATTCTTCCTAAGATCGAAAATGTAAATATTTTTCGCTGTAATTATGTAAACTTTCACTTTCAATATACCCGTTGCTAACACTTTACACCTATCATCGAACAGTATTGGAATGCTAACCTTGGCATTTCGAGAATCTGTTGTTAATTGATTACGTCTGTTTCTCCGCCGAACAACAAAACATTGCAGTGAAGATACATCTACAGGGGCTGGACGCAATAATCAGAGTTTAAAGGCGCAAATTTCACTAAGTCTTTAAATGTAATTAGTGTGGTATTTTCTGTCTGTCTCACAACTGAATCTACCTGAAAACCGCCCTAACTTCCAAATAACTCTAATGACATTTTTAAAAATAAAACCGCGATATGAATTAACCAGTTTCATTTTCAGAATAAAGATGGTCCGAACATTAAGTTCATTAATGATCTATTTAAGCACGATGTTTGGAATTTAATCGTTACTGCATGTAGCGTTCACGCGGTATATTCTAAAAACATTAACAATTATTGATGAAAATAGTCAAGAATATACAATTGGAGAGATTATTTTCTTAATACATCAAAATCGAGAGTGAGAAGAAAAGAATCATCTGTGATACACCAGATCAAATGATTTAATCATTATAGTCGAAGTGCCATTTTAAAATAATACTGCCCTCCTCATTACGATTAGGATGATCTTAACGATTCCCTTCCATCACCTTTGATAGCAGACACGACCAAGAGAGACCATTTCAATGTATGCTGCATAGGAATAGCCTGAGAATTAAACAAAGAACGGAGAAACTTGTTTATTCACATTGGCTTTCATTACCTGCCCAGTGTCGTATACATCCGAAATTCTCTATCTTTCACTAACGCACTAGTGAAAGGATTTGGATTATTTTCTTTACCATTTTCATCGGTAATGATACTTGGTCACGAATGCTGTATACTCTATGAATGCCGGTGTTCAGTGGCGGCTACATCTAGGCAAACACTTCGCTTCGAAAATACAGACGTGAATATTGAAAGAGCCTCTCTCGTCATATGTCTGCAAGGATGCTTGGAGGATAGCATGTTTGCGCTCATTTCCACTCTCACAAGCTTTGTGGTCATATGGTGCCTTTTTTTGGGCAATGTCAAAAATATTGATGATAATAAAAAGGAAAGAATGGAAGAATTTAGTGATTTTTTTACTAGCCGAGAAACAAGACTAGTTGCTTATTCAAAAACACGTATTTTATTCATAGCAGAAGTGACTCTCAGCGAGGCTATTTTGTAGGGAAATTATATGACGAGGAGGAGATCGTAACTATGCATCATTCACCGCTCGGCATTCGTAGAATGTACGTCATGAGGTGAATAATTGAAGTGCACTGGGGCAAAACAAAATATTGTCTGGGACAGGATCGGAGGCTAGATGTAATTCTGGGTCAGCAGTGCTGGGATTTCTTTCATGCCATAATGGTTTGCAGATACGTCACTGGAGGACAGACTGCGTTAACTTTAATGTCAAATAACCTAACTCTCTGAACCGGTGGTTTTTTTTTTTTTTTTTTTTTTTGTCGTCAGTTGTTAAACCGTTATACAACTTTTAGACAGAATGAATGAAGGAGATTTTTTAGTTCGAAACTCGTGCAGTCAAAGTATGGTTTCCTTCACCAAAATGAATGAGTGATGAAGATCGGAATAATTTGTAGTGAGACTGAAGTTAGCGTTTGACTTTGACTAGTTCTATATAGAGACCAGGCTTAATCTAATCTGCCACTCAAGTATTTGACAACTGGTGTCATAAAGTTTTACTTTTTCTATAAAGCACATATAGCGATGGCATGATGTGAATCATGCAAATCTTAAATGCACCGATGTAGGAAGTGCTGATAGCGAAATGCTCAACCTGTATGATAGTGTGCATTAGTTTCTATAGGAAATAGATCTCCGTGATTCTATATTGCCACCAGGGTGTGTTTTAGTGAACATTTCTCCTTGAGACCTGCTATCCGGATAACTTTAGGCTCACAATTTTGGAAAAGAAAAGCGATCATATCCTTTTCTATTCCTGTACCTGTGTCTATGCGTAGAATAGTGCCCCAGAACGCCCCTATCTTGACAACGATTAAATTAATGAACAATCGAATCCTCTAAAGCTCGCGCTATTCTCTGTCCCCCCCTCCTGATTTTACTGACTTTTCTACCTTAAGTTTCATGGGAATTGGTTTTTGAAATTGCATCTGTAATTCCACCACCTTCTCTGAACTTATTAGGAACATGCAGAAACCGCTCAGCATCTATTCAGTATTCAAATCAAAAATTTCAAATGTTTTGGCTTCTTTATCCATTCCTGAAAATCACAACCTTCGACAGTTCAAGCCCAATGTTAACAAATCATCCATTCGCACGGTGCTAGAATACTATTACTTTAAATAACCTTTCCACATAAAAAGCGATCGAGTTGAAATTATAGCTGGCGTGTAAGAGTAATTTTCAACTCGATCGCTGTCTTCCCCAACCGAAATTTCCTTAATTCCCTAGAAACCGCAGAACAACTTAGATAAGCCTTTTCCTTTAGGAGTAATTTTTCTTAAATTAATAACTGTTTCTTTTCGTATTATTGAAAACTTTTATTCCAGTCCTGTTTCAGGATAAACAAACGAGCAAAACTTGGACGGACATACTTCGTAACTCCTTTAGCTCCACAATTGTGCAGTTTTGATATTTTGTAACTGCTCTATCGAAAGCATTCAGAATAAGAATCACGAACGAAAGCATCTTCATTGCATATTAACGTATAAAATGAAATATATGATTACCAACAATTATCGTTCATCTCTCGCAACAAGTTAATAATTATAAGCAGGTATAATAATAACTTATAGGTATAATAATAACTTGACTATGTAGAAGAGTTTCCCCCTAAGGCAGCTTAACAGCACGCGATGAAAAATGCTTGGTTGTGTTTCAACAGGGAAGCTGACACGTTAAGGAACTATGAAGTGTAATCCAATCGCTGGTAAAACCTTGATGAAGATTTATGAGGTAAGCTTATAACTAGCAACAAGGAAGGACATGGATGTAATCCAACCGTGCATCCTAATTAATTTACTGGCAGGCTTGGAATAAAAAAAATTGCAAATAGGTGATTTCATGTGGTAGATCTCGCTCTCACCTCCCTATGATTTTTTTTATCTCCCGAAAGCCTAGCATATAATAAGCATGGGTAACAGAGACAAGAGATAAAACACTATATCTAAGTAGGCCTCTGGAATAAAGCTAATTAATTATATTGTTAAGAGATTCCAGTCTTCTTCAGTCATAAATTTTTATTTTTTCCGTGCATCTTCCTAGCTCTAATAGAAAATAATTGCCTTTCCATTTTTCCTCAGCTTCTCCTTCTCATATATCATTTCCTACGCCTCCTTTTCCTCACGACCTGTATTTTCTCTATCTGCAGTAGTGTTTCTTTCACTCTTTAAATTTGTATATTGGTAGTCAAAATGCTTCCTTGTGAATAGTCGATTGCAATGTACAGTGCAAAGAACTCTACTACAAATGTCTTAGAGATTCCAAATATTATACTCCTTTTAATCTAATGGGTATCTTACCCTAATGCATCTTACCCATCTTCTCTCGTTTTCGTTCATTTATCTTTCTGTTTCATTACTTTACTCTGCTAATTGGGTTTCCTACGCCACCACCACCACGTTCTATTTCTTCCGCTGTCGTTAGCGCTTCCCTAATTTCCTTTTTGCTACTTTTTCTCTCTTCCTTGCTTTAGTTATCTTATTTATTTTTATCTCTTTCCTCCCGTTTTATTTCTTATTTTTCCAAGTTAAATTTTCTTAGATTTATTTTGCAGTCTCTCCTGTTATCGTTTCTACCCATCCAGACAATTTCATTTCTTCCGTCAGATGCTATGTACATATTCGTTCAAGAGTCTTCACTTTTGTAAAGTTCCTGAATACAGTTTCATGCAGTTGTCGAAAGGAGGTTATAAGTATAGCAGCCATAATCTAATCTTTACACAAAAAGTGTATTTTGTTGCAAAGAATCAAGAGATTCGAAAAACACTGCGGATATGTATTTTGTCATACAACTGCTGCTGCTACACAGCGATGCACAATCAAACTCCCAAATTCGGCAATTCATTATCCACACCACCCATTTTCCTAAAAAAAATAGCCAGATAATCAGAAGATTTGCTAAAGCAGCGGATTTTGTTTGGTGGAGATTTCATCCACAAAATCATAAGGTTTTTACTGCTCTCCATGGACAAATTTGTTAGGCCATGGAATTCTCTAATTGCTATTTCAGTAAATCCTCGATTTTATGAATTAATAGTGGGAAGGGATGACTGTTATTGCCGAATGTCTATTAAATCGAAACTTATATTCGAGACCATTTGCGCCCAACGTAACTGAAAAGTTAAACAGTTACTCTGTATATGTATATATTAAAAACACTGAAGTTAAATATTCTACCTTGCCTTTATTGGTTGATACACAAGCACATACTTAGAAGATAATTTACCATGACTGTACAGTCGCAGTAATTTTTTTCGTAAACAGTGGCAGTTCAGTCTGAGAGGAAATATAAAAGAAGAAAGCGCGACTGCGTCTTACCTATTAAGAAATGAAGATGCCCCATAATGCAATAGCTGTTTTTGCCCGCTCACCGGAAAGCATATCATCATAGAATGCTCATATCTAAGAGAACGAAAAGATGGTTTCTCCTCACATTTCAAAAATTGCAATCAATTAACACTACAGAATGTTCTAGATCGTGAGGATATGGATGACGTTTTTGTTTTTCTAAAATCTATTGATAATTATCAACTTGTCTGAACTTTTACCAGAATCAAAACAAGAAAGAAAGATATACTAGTCAGAAATCAGTGTATTATAGCCACAGTTGCTGATGCACCAACAAACTCAACAACAAATCTTTTCGTCTGTTAAATCTGAAGTTCATGAACTCGAGATCAGTAAAATCGAGGGTTTATTGTACTTAACTAAATTTACTACTCATTAATAATAAGCGATGGATTAGTCGCTTCTGAGGTGCACGATTTGTACATGAAACATCAGAAACTGAGGTACCGATCCACTAAATACGTTTACTGTTTAGTGAATATACTTTTAGATTTTTATTTATAAACAACATCGATACAGAAACTTTTTTATATTTCTATTCTCCCCTATGCCACTGCCTCAAAGAAAATTAAGTGTCCCAGAGTATTGTGCCCATTTAAAATCCACACACAGATCATTATCTATTGTGCAAAAAGTTATATTAAAGTGATTTGTGTGGAAGTTTTCATTTTCCCGTTTCAAAATAATTAGTTCGTGTACTGCTTATTATCTTTCTCTCTAGAAAAGGCTGCACTTAAACAAAACTGAGTACGATGAGTTGCAGTATTCTCACAAACCCCTTTTAGACTACAAATCCGAGATATGGCAAGTAAGATTCGATTCTCATCGTTGACTGGTATTATAAAAATAGTTCCCGAAACCTCTTTGGGTTTTTTTACACCGCGGCAGAACTAGTCTATCATGAGAGTGATCTGTATGTTGTTTTTTTTTCCTCAAAAACATGCAGTTTCCAGACACTATATACTGACACCTCATTGCTTCAGTTACCTCGGCTCGGAGAAAATTCTAAAACCCAACCATTTCGACAGTGTATTATTATTAGTTTTAACTGTAATGCTTAAATTTAACCGTTTCTCTGGCTTGTTCACACAAATTGGAATTCACTTTCTCGCTTAGATTATCTTTGCTTGAAGAAGCAGTTCAGAACGTTTAAATTATTCTTCGCCCGAATGGGAGTAAAACTTTTACTCACGAGCTTCAAAGACAGGTTTGATGTTCCGCGTAATACATCGTACAAAAGATTTATATCACTTTAATTTCATACTCTATACATGCAATGTCAGCAACTTTAACTCTTCATTGCTTTCTCTAATACGCGTAATCGTTTGAAAGCTTTTGACCATTGGTCTAACAGGGAAAACATCTTAAATAATTGAGATAAGTGCTTCAGAAAGCTTACTGCAATACTTAAGTACTGGCTCAATATTCGAGTAAACGTAGCCATCAGTTACTTGAAATCAGTTACGTAGAAGATTGACGTCAGTGACATCTTTGATACTGTGACGAATAGTCAACCTCACTTTGTCACGTACAACGCTAGACAATTACTTCTCGCCGGTGATCATTTCATAATTCCAGATTTTTCGTTGATCGCATCGGCTCTTTCACACAATGTCTCCTATTTTTAAAAAAATTAAGACAAATTCGCGCCCTTCGAAGCTAAATATTGGATTAATGGAAACTCCGAGATTAACTGGACGCAGCCGATACTGTTAAATGAAAATATGCGAAATACTTTGACATCGTTGAAATTCAACAAGATCCTATATTCGTATAAAGCGGGCGCGGATATTCACAAAGAAGCAGCAATAGGGGTCTTTCATAGAGTGGCCTTAGGCTTTATGCACTGATCAGCAGGTGAAGACAGCACGACGTGGCACGTTCCGATGTCATTTTTAAAGTACGAGATGAACTGTGGAAAAAGCGTTCAAAAGGAGACCCCAATTACAGACTGTGCAATGGCATCCTCCACCGAAAATAGTTTTTTTTTTCTCTCTCTCTCAGAATAGAATCATCGAATGTAGTACAACGGATAGCATCTCTTCTCTCCCACTAGGTATGGAAAATGCCTGGGCTTTGATACCAGTCGCTTCGAAGTGTTTCTCCTTAGGGTGGGAGTAACTTTTGTGAGCTTTTTTTTTTCATATCTTGGCTGGGCTACTGGTTCTCTGACCAGAAAGCTGGGATTTTTCATCCAGAAAAAACAACTAATTGACCACAGAATACACTTCATTTATAGGCTTCTGTATAGTGGACTCACAAGGCCTTTGTTGCCTCAGCGCAAATTTTAAACCAATCTAAATATCATCAAAGAAGTGGTGCAATGAATATGACGAACCTAGAAATCTTAAAGAAAAAATTAAATTCTAATGGAACATGCTATTTGAAAATGCAGAAGCAATAACACACGTACGGGAGAGTTCTTTTATGAAAAAGAGAGCTGTGATTTAATTCCCATTCCACATGAACACCAATCCGCCTGATACCTGTAGGAAAAATGACATTTCAGGTTCTGAGAATGCTGTGTGACGGTGACTGGAGAGAAGATCATCAGAAAAGAAGCAATGCAATTTAAAGTTCTCCTTATCTTGATATTAAAGCATCCTTACTTTGTAAAATTATTAAAATATTCAATTATGGGGTGGTATTGAAAGAGGTTGGTCCACGAGGGCCACTTATTTTATTTGCGTAAAGCTTTTAGGATAATTGAGTTTTAGATTTGATCCGACGTTCAGAAAGATTTGTTGAACTCTTGGAAACTGAAACGTCGTAGAGAAGTAACTTACAGTATTGTTTTGAGGGTTAATCATTTGTGCTCGGTAAATCAATTTAAACAGCATTTTGGAGAGGGCTGTTATCTCAGATATCCAATTATTTGTTATTCTGTACTTTGGAATTCCAAACCCGATATTTAATAATTTTTTTATATTTTTGCGACTACTTAAACTTTTTCTCTTGAAGGTGCTTTTCACTGGAGATTAAAGAGAACGGAACGTGAAGTGATCAAGCTTTCCACTGCTAAGAATAATGCACACAAATCAAATTATAAATAAATGAATGGCTATTATCCTACTCTTAGCAACACTTTCTGGTGTTGTTAAACTTGTATATCCCTTTGATATCCGCTGATATCAAAGGGAACAAGTTCAGTGCACGTCACAGAAATCCCAAATGGAGAATTTCTGTGTTACACGAAGAAAAATAACTTAAGTTTTACTGTAACAGCCTTAGAAAATACGTAAATTTTAACTTCGTTAATTAGCTATTTCAGTAAAATAATTATACCTGTTGATTTAAATTGAGCTGACCAAAAAAAAAACTTCGTGCCGATTTTTAAGATAAGATTAAAGCATACATAAAAATTAACAAAAACTTTTGTCCTCTGGGATCGTTTGATCAGAGGGTAGAAGCTAGTTATGCACCATATTGGCTATATTCCGCCAGACACACAACCAATGGTGTGATCGTTTGTGTTTATTTGACTTAGGCCATTTTTCATCGGACGTCAACAACCAAAAATAGTCATTACTATGTGACTGGACAAGCAAATGGACAATTTAGAGTTTGTCGTTAGCTGTGAGTTGCCGTTGAACCCATTTGCTCAGTTTGTACACCTTTGCCAATCGATACAAATGCAAACAAATAGTTTCAACGCTCATATTGGATCATTCTGCAAGCACCAGGCATGTTTAGCTTGAATCCGATTCAATAGGTGTCTTCAGTTCGTAGTCATCAGTGGCAGCCAGTCGTCCTTCGTGGAATTCTTCAAGTGCTCATCGCCCGATTTACATTTTTTTAAAACCATTTTTGAGTTCTCTCATTGTATTTTCTCCGTGCGTATCTTATAGGCTGCTTGTGTAGCGTTTTTTACAGTTATAGTCATAAAGTAAACTTGCCCAAATAACTTTAATTGGAGCATCTATGTTTTCGTCACTTTTCACTATTTCACCAAACCGCACTTCATGCTTGCTAGACATTAACTGACGCAGTGTCACTTGTACTTTCTAAGTGTATCGACGGATAATTGCCATCTATAATGGTCTATACATATGTCAAAATATTAACTTTTTGTTTATAATTAATAATTTAAAATTCACTGGTTTCTAAAACTTTAGCAATACGGCTACTTAGTAACGAATCGCCGTATATTGTAAACCTGCAATGAACATCTCCAAAAATGTGCCGATTCCTGTACCACATGAAAATTAAAGTGTACCAACTCTGTACACTGAGTTGGTACACTTTAATTTTGTAAGATTGTTCCAATTCTGAGAAACCACGCAGCTAGAAAGTATGCATTCCAAACGATACCAATAACAAAATACAGTAATTCGCAAATTTCTAAATGCAGTTCACGACTGACATCCACAGCACAGTTTCATATTTAGATATAGCGATGCACTTTGTTTCGATTAGATTCAGAAGTATTTTTCGATCCAGAAGTTGTCCAGACGTCAGTCCACACAAACTCACATCTCAGAACATTAGAGTAATGCAGTTGGGTTGAATTGGAAGAACTTCAACCGCGACGAGTCGCACTACATTGTAAGCTCCTCGTTCTTTCGGAAATCAGGTACTGGTTGAAAACCAGGAACAATAGAGAGGGGCCAGAATAACTCCACATACGTAACATTATTGCAGTGCAAGTGTTGCCCATTAGGAGTCTGGAAACGCAAGAAGTGCTGACTTGATACATTTCCAGTGCAACGAAAGAGTAAGATAGGATCTTGTCCCAATATGACCTTGATGCTGCAAAGCATTTAGGTATCAATCCGAAGGATTTAAAGCATCTTAAAGGAGCTGAAGTTCAGTGTTATTATTATTAGCCACACGCACTCTGATCCAGCCGACCTTTGAATTTTCGCAACCTGGCAGCCTCTATTACTCAAAAGCACCTTATACTAGTAACTAACAGCTCGCTGACTTAAATGAAGTATCACACAATCCCTCTGTAGATCTTTTCCCTTAATTTGAATTTACCATCACTTATAATAGCATCACTTAACCGAAAAAATTTCACCTTCAGTCATTTTACTATCCCTTCTCAGAGCCCATCCCCCTCTAAGACATTTGTTTACTAAGCCACATATTCGAAGGCTTCATTTGAGCTCTCTTTTGCTGATTTTTCCACGCGTCACCCGACTTCGGATCTTCTCAAAACTCTTGGTGTCTTTTTTTTTTACTTTATGGCCTGCATCTAGGCAGTATTCGGTCTCAATTTCTTTATGCATGGGAATTATGACCTCCCTATCTCTTCAAGAAAATATTCGATAAGCATTGACAGGACACAATAGGCCCTTTTTGCTCTGTCTGCTCTTCAAACAGGCATATCTGCTTCCATATTACTACAAGAGACAAACTCAGTGCTCCTCATAACAAATATATTTTTCCTCTTGTGGGTTCATAGCTGGAACCAGTGAACCAGTTGAATATTCCCTTGTACCTTTACTTAGAATGGCAATCGCCGGCATTAATTCAATATTTACTCGCCTATAAATTCTGCTACAGTTAATTGGACAGTTGATGTATGAGGTACGCGTTATATCTGGAACATACCCGTGGCTTGCAGAGATGCACTCTCCACCAATAAAGTATACTCGGTAACTACAACATTACCGAATAATTTTATCTTCCCTTAAAGGTCGACAGAGTCAATTACTTACATCATCTGTCTTTGTTATGTTCGTGACTTTACTTGATTATTTTGTATTTGGTATGCATAAGGGATTTATTAAGTGGGGGATTTGGGGATTTAAATTAAACTGTGCGTAGACTACTTTGTATTATTAGCTATTTTGAATTGGCAGTTATGGGCCTAAATAATTCCGAAAATTTGTTCTTCCCTGCATCATTTTCCTACAGTTTCGGGGGTGGGAGCACTATCATAGATAACCTAAAGACAATTTCTTTTAACCGGCAAAGCCAAATTAAGAATGGTTACTTTCGGACGTTTGAAGTGTGTGGTGTTTCAGACAACGGACGGACTTGGGGGATATGAAGTTTATTCTGTACTTTATCTCTAATAGACGATGTTGGTCAACCTGTCAAAAGTACTGATAGGACTTGTCGACGGTGAAATATTGAGAGTTGGTTTGCATTTTTATTTGGTATGATCCATGTCTGTTTTTTCTAAACGATTTTTTGACGAACGCCAGAACAGTCTCCGATATTTTAGACGATGCTCTACTAACAGCTTTGAAGTAATATTATATAATTATGAGAGCATCCTTAGATTCAGGGGAGGCGCCACAGACTGGAGATGTGCGAATGTATCCCCAATTCACAAAGGGAGATCAAAGGGGTGACACGAGTAATTAGACTTGTTAGTGTAACTTCTGTTCCAGTGAAAATGGTGGAGTCAGCGGTAAATGAAATAATACAGGATCATCTAGACAAGGCTGCAAATTATATTCAGACACACACTATGGGCTTGTTAAGGGGGAAACAAAGGAACTGGATACAAAATATAATTTTTATGTCATATAATTGGATTTCAGGAAAGTTTTTGATACTGTTGCACGTAAAAGACTTTTGTTCAAATTGGAGCAGTGTGGCATTAAGGGCAAATTGTTGCTATGGATAAAAGGATGGTTGAGTGGGAGAAGAAAGAGTTGTAATCAATGGACATTATTCTTTGTGGACTAATGTTATTAGTGTAGTCCTCCAGGGTTCGGTTTTGAACCCATTGTTCAAAACCGAACAATGGGTTCAAAACACGGATTTTCTATATTTATCAACTATATTGATGAAGGCATATCAGGGTTAATGTCCAAGTTTGCAGATGATACGAAGGTTGGCAACGTTAATGACAGTAATAACAATATGCCACTGCAACAGGATCTAGAAAATTTAGGCAGATGGGTTAAGAAATGGAAATGAAGTTTAACATTGATAAATGAAAAGTGCTGCATATGGGTAGCAGTAATCCAGAGTAACGTACTACACTCAGGTTAGTGGGAAATGAAAAGGACCTGGTGGTAATTGTGTAGTCAGATATAAAGTTCTCTGAGCGATGCAGACAGGCTGCCAGGACAGCTCATGGATCTTTGTCAATTATATACAGGAATTTTGCTAGCAGGGATAAGGAGGTGCTTATTGCATTGTACTGTATAATGCAATGGCCAGGCCACATCTTGAGCACTGTATACAGTCTTGATGAACGGAACAAAAGGGTGCTCTTACCAAGAAAGGCTTCAGTTCTGCAAATTGTAGCGGCTGGAGACCTGGCACCTGCAAAATGATCTGAGGTTTTGAATGGTTTGAGCAAGCTCAATGCTGATGGGATTCTTCCTGTTGCTCAGGCCACACAAACTGAGGAAGGATGGTTGCAGAATGGTTGATGGCTGGAACAAACTTCTGTCTGTTGTTGTGGAAGTTCATATTTGAAAAAAATTAAAGAGAACTAAACAAACTATTGGAGGAAATGAATAGGTGAAATGGGAGGTGTCGTATTTATTTATTTTTTTTTCTGTTGCTGTATAAGCTTGCTTTATTGCATCATTTGCCTCTGCTGATACTAACTATACCGATTTTTCTTCAAATATGCTCCACGAGATTTTCTCTACTTTACACAGACGTGCCATTCAGGCAATTAATTTTATAATAGTGTCTTGACTAACATTATTTCAAGCAATTTGCAAAGTTTCTTCAATTCAAGTCTCCTTGAATTTTTGAATGGAAATTGAATTTAAAGCACCTAGTTTTTTGCCATTCCTTCTCATGGAATAACTTTCTTTATACAGAGTTATAATAGCATTTATTTTTTCAACACTTAGTTCTTTATTTCTTTCCATGTATATCACGAAACACATTTGAATGACAGTGTTTGATTTTATAAAATGCAGCACTTACTCCTCAATTTATATTATTGCAAAACACTGTAGATCATCTACAATCTTCTATAATATTGAAACAATACTCACTTTCTAGAATCGTGTACAACATTCAGGAATCTCTACATTGTTCTACCACATTCGTCTCCTACACCTTTCTGGATTATTCTAGAATTTCTTAAATATGTAAGTTTTTTGATTTTTATACATAATAGAAAATATTTTAATAAAAATTGGTAAACAAGTTGGTCCTATTTTAATAAAAACTTTGCAAATTAAGAAAAATGTGATTCTAAACTTTTAGACGGGAGTGTACATATAATTCCCATTAGTGTCGGAATTCAGAACATTTTTCCTTTGAGACGGACAATTTTACCTCTGTTATCGAGGTAATTGGTCACTGGTGACGGTTGCATATTTTTGTTATCTCCGAAACTCATTCCACAAGCAGGACAGCGGACCATAAGAATACGCACAGGTTACAGACAAGATGTACTGATTCTTCAGTTTTACTTGGCTGGGTGCAAATTGTAAAACAACTCAACCATCCCAAATCCTCATGATATACATTCTATTTGAGGTGGTAATGAGGAATGTTCTGGTTGATGTCCTTCATTCTTGATGATTTAATGTGTAATCTTGACTTAACACTTAACCAGATATGTTATCGGATAGATGAACTGCCGCATTATGTAGAATAAAATATGAAACCCTGTTTTATGCTGTTTAATCCATGACTGTGCATTATGTGCAGAAAATAAAACCTGAAACCATTCTTCAGTTTTTAAAGAATGGCATTGCATTCGGATTAGTTTCCTACGTATTTATTTTTTCTTAAGACTGTTAGGAGATAGATGTATCTTTAGTCATACTTGCAATTCGTCGATCAAATAACGTATGCGAAATCCATATTTGTTTTTTGGAAGCAAACAAAAGTAATTCAAAATAAAGGATCTCTATTTGCTCGCTGTCGTATTTGGAACTGTAACGTTTCAAATGAAGGATTTATCATAGGGTGTTTCAATTTTGCTTCATTTTTAAAATGGCTCGAGTTCTATTTTGAAACACTAAATAATGTATGCGAGATCCCTATTTGTTCTTTTTAAGCAATCAAAGATAATGCATATAAGTTGAAGGATCTTCGTTTGCTTACTATAATTGGCTCAGAGTCGTATTTTGGATAGTGACGTTTGAAATGAATGAATGATTTCAGCACTCCAATTTTGTTTCATTTCTAAAATGGCTTAGTAGACTGACCACCCTTATATTCTTGTTTAAATAATTTAAAACTATTCGAAACCAGTTCTATTCGAGTTTCTGCATATTTGAAAAATGGTATAACAGAATACTTCTCAAGGGTATATATTTCACAAGACAGCAGATATTTCGAAATGCCTGAAAATAAAGAAAAACTGGTTATCCTTGAATTTAGAAACAGCTAATTGTGAAAACTGCAACGAAGAGCTCAACCGCGTTAATGCACGCCTTCTGGCCATCCACTTTTAGGAAGTGCGTTGTGATATCCCACATCAGAAATGTAAGGGTTGAGAAAGGAAAGAATCGTCCCGATCCCCTCGAAACAAACGAAATGTCGTCTTAATATACTTTGAGGAATCTTAATGATACTATTTTGGCTGATGCTTAAGGCGGGCAGCAAATTGCATCACATACCACAGTAGTGGCAAGACAGCTCGCAGCAAAAATTGCTCTTATTTCGTTCACAACGAGAATACTAGATGCTTAATAGCCAGTATTTGAAAGATTAAACGATGTACTGCTTTAATAAAGCAACCCCTCATTCTAACCCGCGGACACAAATGGAATTGACGACCTTTATTAACCCCGTGGACTAGTTTCTAACATCCTTTAGTCAGGTGTCTTTATATAAGGGATGTCATGGAATATACTTAGTTATCCCCACTCGCACAAATATTTATTTTCACATGACATCAAACCACGATGTAAAACTTTAATGTCACACCAAATTTAACCTTGAGTTTTGCATTCTGTTTTGTTTATGTATACGCTCAGATATAATACTCACGGCTTATGATTATTGTTCCGATTTCTGCGCACTTCTGATTCGAAGTTCTTTCAGGCGAGAGTAATTTTCTATGGTGAGCGCAGCAAATTACTCTTACTAAAGAGTGCTTTGTGAATGTCTCCACTCTACAAGTGTTCATATTACTCTAGTAGCTGCTATTATGCAGTTGGATGGTGCTACACAGGAAGCAATTTGAAAATGAATGTATTCTGGTCGTAAACAGACATGAGCTTGAAAATATATAATGGAACCTTCATTATTTTGAAGAGCAAACAGTCAAATAATGTGAAATAAAGTAACTTTATAATTCAAAGCAATGATGATGTGTTTGTGAACGCATTAGTAATTTTAACAAGTACTGTAAAATGAAATTTAATTTCTAACATGGTAATCTTAATTTCGAAATGTGATATAACCCCCCCCCCAACCAAAAGAACGTGCAACTAAAAAAATATCAGTACAATCTTCAATTTAAACTCTTAAGATTCTTACAGCCTTGAGTCACCTCAAATTCCTTGTTGCTATATTGCATCATCCGCAAACCTTTCAGCACTGTTTAAGCTTAAGATTTCTTTTTATTTGACATGGGGGATGCTAGTTGTCAAAACATCCCATGCGGGGAATAAAATAGTGTGGCAGATTTTGAGAATGTGAGTTTAGCACTCCATCTTTCTGAAACTGCAGAAAAACTATTTTTCATTGCTTTACTGAATCCCCAGTTTCCTTCGTTTCAGTAATTTAGTATGCATAAGTCATGCGAGTATCCCAGTAAACCGAATTAAAGCTACGTAACCTATATCTATATTAATATCTTACAATTTTTTTTAGTTGATGACGGTGATGCCCAAGAGATTTTACTGTACTGGCCATGGCAAATGTCAAGCAAGATTCAGTAATTTACAGAATGGCAGAGATCGAGTTACCAAAAGAAAGTAGAGGATTGACAGTCGCAAATAATTCATCAAATATGTAGTAAAGAAATATGAAACTTTTCCCCTTCGATTTCGGTTCTGAGAGTGCCTATCGTTTTCTAATCAATTCTTAAAAGCCGAAGTGCGACTGAGTTTCATCCATTCATTTACTACTCGAAGGTTCCGAGTTTGCTCGTGCGATAAACTGAGGATTGGAAAGCAAGGGAATAAAATCTCATAAGAAAATGTCAACACTTATTTCCTGGACACTTAAATAACTGTAAATTTCCTTCTTTCTATAAAAAAGAGGAGGCAGGGCTGTTATTACAATAAGTTTAACGATTAAGGATGAAGTCTGAACCTCAGTTCCACAAGTTAAAATTATTTATGAGTTTTTTAGGCGTGAAAATTACTTTTCGGAAGTGTTATAATTCTCTCTTGTCAGGTTTAGCATCCAGGTGATGCGAACAATTCGATTACTGCTTTTCTATCTATATATGGAAAAAATCCACTTTGGTATCCACGAGGGCATCTTTCGAAACTCTTTCAAGCTGAAGGAAATGCGAGAAGCTGAAAATGTTGAAGTATTTTGAGCGAAAAATCTCTTTGGACAGGAGCCTGTCCCTGTAGAGAAAGTAAAGATCAATGTTGAGAAACTATCCCAGTTGATGTTTGATTCAGTTTGCCATATGGCATAGCTGATAAGTGTGACTGGGAGGCAAATAGAAATATTTACAGTTACGAGTAATGAATGACACTAAGTGATCTAAAATCGTCATTTTAAATTAAATTAAAAGCAGTCATATAGACACCGTGTAGGCATTGAATGAGCAGTAAACAAGTAATGAATAAACGATAAAAATTGGACCGGAAATTTAACAACAGAAATTCAAGAAAAAGCTTTGTTGGCCCTCAGCTGCCAAAGTAACGTCAATGACAGCAACTCATCCAGTCAAATATGAGATGAGTAAAATATTGAATCTTTATAGAGTGTAAAGCTAAACCTGCCACGTCACGGTACAGGGTTTTACAAAAGTACGTTGTTATAGGAAATTTTATTTATAAATATTTGACGTTCGAAGTGTAATCGTATTTTTACACATATATTCGGTCGTCTAAATTATGATTTACTACGAAGTAGTTTCTTTGGTAATTTTTCTGCATTTTTTGGTAATGTTGTCTTTCATTAGGGTGAATAATATGAAGAAGCTACAAGTTATGAAGAAAATTTGTTCGACGTGATGGCCATTTGTATCAAAAATGCTCCATGCTGGTTGGAAAGCAATTTCGTCTATAAAACGTAAAGGCAATATTCTCTGTTATCACGGACCACATGGCAGGTCCGTGACAGAACTCAATGACTTCTCCATCTCTTCCCGTCTCTAGCCCTTTCTTTGGGCAATACCTCAATACCCATCAGTCTAGCCCTTTCCTTGGGCTTTCCTCGATACCCGTCAGTCTCTATAAAATCATCCATTTCTATTCTACTCTTTCCTCTCTAGGTACATAAGGTATTTCAAAGCCACATATCATCCACCTCTGTCCTTGATAGAAAGTGTAGAGTGAAGTTGTTGCAGATCACATAAAGCAATTGGCGCATAATGTATGGTGACCATTCGCAAAACACTTCGATTCCAGTTGCAATATCTGGAATCGAAGCGTTTTGCGGAATGTGACCATGAAATATTTAGAAAGATCGAAATTCCGCTAGATATTCTGGTCAAGCGGACAATGCGCATTTCATGTGACACCACAGCAACAACAGTTTTTTTCTTTTTTTTTCACAATTCATTTTGGAAAAGGGTTCCTCTTTTTAAGTTTTTCAAACAGCAGTGCTCAGGGTTACTGTTTTGTTCCAAGAGGTTTACTACGAACAGACTTCGGTATTTTGCGTGCGTGTCTGCCCCTGATCCAGTGTTCCAGTTCATCTCAGCTGTCTTCAATCCGATTGATTTGAAATCAAATTAGTCAATGGATCTCCATAGCATTTTCGGAGTTTCGACAATAGGGAATTGATAAAAACGTCTATATACGACTCGGAATTGATTTGTTTTTGGCACTATGAATAGCAGTCCGAATTCGAACCATGAGAGGTAGTATCTACAACTTTCCTTCTCCGAACTTCACTGTTGGAACTATACCTATACTGCAGTAGATGAAGTTCCCGAGGGAGGGGGTTGTTTTAATCCAAGGACGATGGGCTAGAGACACCAATGCTAACTATTTCTGGCGTTCGTTGATATGGTGGGCTCTGTCATGAAAACCCATTCTGTGCTGCTCTCTGTGGAAGTGGACACTTTTACGAACACACCCGTGACATTTGGGGCCCTAATATAATGATTTCCAAACAGTTGATTGGTTCGCTTTTCCCACTTTCTTTAGAATCAGCGATTCCTGTTCAAGTTTGTTTTTTTTTTGTTTGTTTATTTCCATATCTTCCCGTTTTTGCATACCTACATACATCGCCCTCCTCGTTTTTAAATTTTTTTACTATATTGACGCAGTGACAAAATTGCTGATAACGGCAACTCATCCACCTGCTTGTTTTTGATTTCTGTTATACCTCGTATACTTTTTAAACACTTTACAATCATCTCGTTCACACCGTTTATTGGGAGCGATGTCCGAATTCTTTTCATATGATAATGTACACTAAATGATAATATATGTGGAAAGTAGTAAACAAAGCTGCGGTGCTGGTACATACGATCTGACGTTAAATCCGAGGGCGAAGGTCCATCTAGGCGGCCGCCTGGGTCGGCAAATTCGAGAAAAGTTTTTGTTAAAATCGACATGAAAAAGACTTAAAAAAATACAAATAAATTAACGAAGATGTTAATATTTTAATTCTCGTGTGTTCACGGAGGGAATATAAATTAACTAATTTCTCTACTCATATTTTCTAAGAATTTATTAATGTGTCATATTTTATTTATTGCAAAAATAAATGCTATTTTAACGAAATTCTAGTTTAATTTGTGGAGGGGCAACAGGGCTCATCTAACTAGCAATTTTGATGAGCACTGACTCATCCACTGAGCAATACGGTATTTTTTCAGTTTACCAAAAACTTCGGCATCTATCTGTCCTTAAGGTTTGGGAGTGGGGGTGAGAATACATGATTCAGAGTGAAGAGGAGGGGAATGCGTACTTAGGGCACCAATTGCTGTCAGCTACTTTAGTGCTACCTCAGCTTTAACTCCCATATTTAATACTGTAATTCGTCGTTCAAAGTAGACGCAACATCTCTCCTAGCTGCACTTCGGACGCAAGTGATTTGGTAATGAATAGCCAAATACAAAGACATTCGAGGGTATAACTTGTGCAATCAAATAATTTTGAGCTCTTGTAAACGGATAAATTTTTGAAGAAATTTGCCTTTTTTACTTAACATTTAATTGAATTCAATAAATAGTTTTAATAGTCCTAGTTCCGTTAGCTTTAAATAAAATACTTATTTGTTGCCCAAGTGCCGAATTACCATGTGTGTTATTGGGATCTGTCCCTTCCCTTTCTCGTATGGGCAGTATCCAGCTGTGTTGCTCGACCATTCACTTGGAACAGGTTTTCCCAATTGCATCGAATTCTCATAGCTGAGGGTTCTCCCCTATCACTTAAGTCAGGTTCGTTGGAAATCATTCTTAATTTTTTGAGGTGAAGTTTCCTTTAAAGTATTTGTAAAAGTTTCTTTTATCCAAGTAAATTCCAGTGGCCAGTAGTTTTTCTCAGAACTTCCTTCTTTTTTAATACTTCTCTATTTTTGTGTCTCTTTTTGCTCTGGCTAATGAAAGGCACTCGTACTCAGCGAAGAGAAGCCTTCGTATCAGTTTTGTATACAATTTTTTTTTAAACATTATATCAAAAAATGGAAGCACATTTGAATATTTTTGACTTGAACTACTTCGAAGAATGAAGTGGAAATATTTTATTAATCTGTACTACTTTGAAGGAAGCTTTTTATGATAGATACAATAGTGGTTTTTTAGCCCATCGATTAGTTTGAACGTAGTGCGTGTGGTTAGTTATGTACAGTATTATATCTGCACAAGTGCGTTCACGGATCGATTTAAGTCTTGTGCAAGATGAAAAACTTGGAATAACTGGCAAAAGAAATCCAATTTCTTTCTGCATCAGATCAACTAACTACAGTTCAAACTGAAGAGTAATCTCCAAGCTGAACTTAATTCCTTCAATGTCCAGACAGATTTGAACCCTGATCTCTCTAAACGGATGAAAAGAAGCGAATGCATTATACTGTCACAGAGGACACTGGTCAATAGAGCTGCAGGTTTCCTGTTTTTAGCGATATATTTCATTATAATATATTTCAATTTTCTTCATTAGTATAATTATTATGCATGCGATTCTTTTAGAAATGTCAACTGATACATTTATTAACTCTTAACGGTTGCATCTGAAATTATGAATGGTCTCTGAAACACTCATCAGCAGTGGAAACTGTACGCCAAATGACCTGGACAGTAGTTTTAAGGTGCACTTCAGGTGAAGTTGTGTCCCAGTTAAATATTAACGAATGCCAATATCATACAAACAATTACGGACACGTGTTCGGTGGGTTCCGATTTCTAGTCGTGAGTTTGTTGAAGTGGTCTGCACACAGTTGTTTTATGCTATTTTGTTTCTGATCATCTCTCGCAAATAAATCATTTTCTGCTTATTACAACAATATTCATGGAATGGAATTTCGCTGCTAACTGTTGGATCCGTTAGGACACTTTTGATATAGGATAAGATCAGATAATTTTCTTAGAGTTTTTAAAATTGCAAAAAATTATTCGTTTTACAGTTCTGAATTACTTGTTTTCTCTCTAATTATCTGAAGTGAAGTTTCTCTAATTAACCACTGAATCCAGCATTTTATTAATAGCTTTGTTAATGTCTGAAATTAAATTTACTTTGGTGTTGGAAAATAAATGCCAATTTAAACGTCAAATCAAAGAAGGAAATAAGAGTTAAAATGAATCATTTAAGCTCTAAACAAAACTACATGTGATAGGAAAAAAATTATAGAAAAATGTACAGAAGTCAAAGGAAATACAAGTTTAAATGCAATATTGTCAATAATCCGCTTTGCCCTCAATACCAGATGACGGGATTATGCAGAAATAAATAAGTTTTGTACAAATTCATGTGAGCTAATGGATACGCTTATCTGTATATGAAACGAAATGCAGGAAACGATTTTTATGCTATTTTGTTTCTGATCATCTCTCGCAAATAAATCATTTTCTGCTTATTACAACAATATTCATGGAATGGAATTTCGCTGCTAACTGTTGGATCCGTTAGGACACTTTTGATATAGGATAAGATCAGATAATCTCCTGATACTTTTCAAAGGATACAGAGAGCACAAAGAGAATTCAAATGATACAAGAATACAGAGTAATCTTGTATCCTTTTTGAATCACTGATGGATGCCATAGAATGATACGTCTCATTAGCAATTTTAAAGATAAAAGTCGTGGTTACGTGCGATGTCTTGAGTTATTCTAATGAAAATTGAAATTTAAATTTAAACTATAGGATTTATGCAGAACATTGTAAATTACAAATAGATACTGGCAGAGGTTTTTTTTTTTTTTTTTTTTTTTGGTTTTTTTCATTTCATCCATTTTAACAACTGCATCAAGCTGAATATTTGCGTAAGGTATGTCTGGGACGTGTATATACCTCAGAAGCCAATAAATATTACTTCGTCTAAATCGAGAGATTTCCTCGGGGGAGTTAAGCCCAACTGTTACGCTAATTTCAATATCGTTTGGATTTCAATGGATATTTACTCAATTTTATTTCTGCACGATTTCATTAGAAAAAAATTGACAAATTGATGCAAGAAATCAGGTTTATACGACATTGCAAAAAAAAATAAATTACCGACCTCGTTGTCTTTCCCTTCAAATGACCCAGCTCCTTTAAATGCATACAGACTTCTTACTTGCACAACTCTAGATGAAAGCTCATTGCAAAAATCAGTTATGTCTGGCGAAGGTTTTGTTCTTTCACTGAATACAAATGGATTCAGTGTGATTTCTGTTACCTTTTGATATTGCTGCGTTTGATTATCAGGAACTTAAATGATCAGGTTGTTATCTGCGAGACAAGTGATTCTGATAATCGAAAATAATTTGGAAATAATTCAGTCCATCCTATCTCCACATTTTTTTGATATATTTTAAAATAATTTATCCCACTGAGCTGGAAATGACAAGGAGTGGAATCCTCGAATCTTGTGTAAAATAATGTTGATCGCTTATTATGAAGCGTGTAATAAATATTATGGAGCTTATAAAAAAAGATAAATAATAAACTTTTAATATACGTAAACATGAAACATACAGGGGGCCGACAAAATAACGGAAATACGTGCGATAAGGGTTCGAGGTATGCACTAATATACTGTTGGACCGCCGCCCTTTGCTTTTAAAACAGCTTGCATTCTACGTGAAATAGATTCAAATAAATCTTGAACTGTCTTAAGCGGAATATAAGACCATTCTTCGTGGAGGAACATTTCAAGCTCCTCAGGGGAGAGTGGAGGAAATCTATTTTTCACTACTCTCCTCTTCAAATATGCCGACAGTGTTTCAAAACGTTTAAGCTCGGTGATTGCGCAGGAAATGGGAGAGGTAAGATGCTTCAGTGTCCAGCTGAAAAACAAAATCCTGCCAGATTGATTTTTCCGTACTGAGTGAATGCAGATGCTGGATACATTAAGCATATAAGCACTTTTAATCACCGATTGCTATATTTGACCTCTTTTGTATTCAGACAGGTCTTTTCCCCCTACTTAAACTACTGATGTCGTGAACACATTTAATTGTACGTAGGAAATATTCTCCTTAGTGGGCTTTAAAAACTTTAGGAAATTACACGCTAAAAGATTAACTCGAACCACTTACTTTTTTTGTGAGAGGCCACCCTCCATAGAAATATTCGCAAGCATTCCCCCCCCATTCACATTCACCTTAGATATGCGCTTGCTTAATGGTTTAAGATATTATAAATCGAGGTAAAGGAAAATCTTATACAGCAAGCTGCAGATAAAAACCAAAGAATCAAATTACAACTTAAATAATCTTAAAATCACTGAAAGTGGAGATGTGCGTTTACAGTGTGCACCTGACGCAGTAAAAATTATTACTAACGTTGATGATGTGCACAATAACAAACCTTTTGAGCATCGCCAGGCATGGTTTCATGGAGTCTGATAGTGAAAGTGAACATTTTAATCTTAAGAAATGAGACAGATCCTTCCTAAGATAACATAACTGGTACAATAAAAGTAAGCTTCTCGTTATTAAACGATGTTGTGTGTTTGCAAATGGATTTGCAAAATTGGACTTCTCTGGAGGAATATCTCAGTTGAATATTTTAAATGGACTGAAATATTTTGTAATCTGCAGTATTATTTAGGAAAGAAAGAAGGAAATGGGGGGATTATGGAAAGCGGCAAAGAGGAAAGGACAAGTAAAATGCCAAAAGAGCTACCGTAACTGCATGTTCCATTTAGAAAATAAGAACACAAGGACACAAACAGTGGGAAAAGAAAAAAAAGTGGTGGACTGGCGAATTAATTGTAAGGAGTGCAAATAAAGCTTACAAACTGGCATCATTGGATCAATTAGCAACCGTCTTTCAGCAAATGTTTACCTTTGTCGACACCGTCCTGAAAAATGTAATTGAAATCCTCACCTTGTGATTCAAACGCAAAAAAATCCCAAAAAAACCCGAGTATTATGAGAAATAGCGCTTATTTCGAAGGAATATCTCAATTTCTATTTTTAATTTCTATCGTGTAACAAAAAACGTCTTACCTTTCCTCTTTATAAAGACTGTAAGATCAAATTAAATTCTATTTTTTTACGTCAACGGTCTTTTTATAAACCGTCAACGTTCAGATGGATAGATTGGTCATTTCAATGTTTCATACCCATGATTAACTTTAAATAGTAATTCCTTTTTTTAACCTGCAGATTTATCACCGCTTAAAATTTTCCTTTCATACAATTGCCGGTTATCTAATAATTCTAAAATTTTGTTAATTGCATTTCTATGTTAAATTGCCGCAGAACCACCTGAACACCACGACGCATGCCCGAAATATTCCGTAAAATTACGACCGAGGTGTTTCGCACATGCCGTTATGAAATATATGGAATTTCTCATTAACTCATTTGCGAACTTTAATGTGTAAGTATTAAGATAATGTGTTTTTTCCATACCAATATTATGATATCGGGTTGGTCTCACGAGACATTCAAACGTCCAGTGTACGAGTTACAGTTGCGAGTTTATTTATATTAAGAATAGGTAGCTGTTATTTGTATCCACTTAAAATAATAGGAATGCGTGATGATGTTACCCCGGAGAGAGTTGTATGCGGCAATAAAACAATAATTGTTTTTGGGATGCTGGCTCTGTTTAGCTGAGCCTGATAAACACACATCGCGGCAAGGTAATGTAATAATCCTGCTTCGTTGGGAGCCGTTCTATAGTTTTATATAATTTTATTATAATGGTCTTCACAAAGGTTATAGTTAACGGACTAAAACATCACAATATATTTCAGCAGTGCAGTGGCTGTGTCACTCTTCTTCCATTTGGAAAGGTTTGGCTTTTCAAACGGAAAGCCAAATTCTGCTTCCAGAGCGATCCAATCGATGATAGGAAGTTGTAAAAGGTGTTTCACGTACTGACCAAATTCGCCAGTCTCTAGTAGAGATGTAGGGTTTTCTTTTCAGCAACTCAGATTTTTCATCCCTCAAACACACGATTAGGGAAAGTATAGGTGGGCGCTTATCCAAAGAACCCAGTCCAACACCGCTGTATTTAAAACACGCATATAACATCCACCCCTCCCCAACACCAACATAACATGCCATTTCAGGCCCTCGCGGGTTGCAGTGGTTATAATATCCGTCCTCACAGAGAGTGGAAAACGTCTGAGTTCGAATCCCGCTCAATGATGCGGGATTCGAACTCAGAAAACTTATGGTTTTTTTTTTTTCACAAAATGGCTAAACTAGTCTGTTTCGGGAGAAGATTATATGCTTTTTTTTTCTCCCTTCTCGAAAACTTGGGTTTTTCTTCCAACTGACCAAAGAATACTTGCAGTTATAGACCAAATATACTGACGTCTCCTGGCCTTAGCTGCATTTACGCTTAAACGTACCTTACCTCATCTAAATCTTTCCGTTTTAGAAAGTACAGGTCCTGTTGGCAGATCGGACAGCACAATACATCTCCATGTGCCACTCGTTTGGAGGGGTCTGGGTTCAATTCCTATTAACAACTAGAGGAATTTCTAAAGTCCTTCAATTGTATTTAGCCGATCTTATGGAGAGAGAGAGAGAGAATAACTCCGTGAGTTATTCCTGATTTTTCAGCCGTTACAAAAACTCTAAATCACCCAGTGAAAATAGACTTCTGCAAAAAAATAAAAATAAAACTATATTAATATTACTAGTGGCCAAATTGTTCAAGGAAGCAAGCTATTATAAATAAAAAAATGTATATGTATGAGCGACAAGCTTCGGGTGCTGTTAAAAAAATAGTTCGAATAATTTAGAAATAGCAGTTGGGTTACGCAGTTTCTTCAGACAAGTGTTCAAATATCTTAGTGGTTTAATAATAATAACTTTTCCTGTATGCTGCATCAGTTTTAAAAAGTTAAAGAAAACCGAATTAAGTGTAGCGTAGTAGACTACAATGTAGACCCTCTTTAAAACACATTTCAATTCTTTATTAACAAAATGGAGAAAATTCAGCGTAACGTATGCAGAAACATTGAGTATTTCATTTCAGTATTACTTTAAAAATGGATTATAAAATATATATTAATCAGTTTGTAGTGGTCTTTTCACTCGAATGCCGAAGAGAACGGTTAAAGTTTTTATTTCAGCTCAAGGGGGTACTTGACTCAACCAAATCTTTGATTAATTTATTCTGGTGTCGCCCTCATTTGGAATTTCATTTATGTTAACTTAAGTAAACAATCTTATGGTGATAATGAACTTCTTGACGAAGTATAGTGAAAGCCAGCGTGTTTTGTATATATATTATCGGAGCAAAAAAAAATCCATTTTTACTGCCGGTAAATTATTTAGACTCAAAATATTTGGTTGTGGCTTTTAGGCGCAGCAGCAACTTAGGCCATATTGCGTTGTGTATTACATTTATAAAATTTGTGTGTCCACCAGCAGATTTGCATGTTATGCAGGCTGAAAAACCTGGAATAATTCACCTGGGAATTCTATTTCTTCTGCCTGCCTGAGGTCGGCTGACTACAGTCCCGGTTGTAGAGATCTTCAGAAGTTCCTCTAACCCACGACGACACTCGAACCCGAACCGAAGTAACAATTGGCCAAACCACTAATTGTCAAGGAGGACATGAAATGTTTCTTGTATCAGTAGTTTCAGTTGAATAGTAGAGATCGGCGAACGTGAGCTTATGGTTTTACAGTTAATCGTAATGCTACTTAATGCCCGCAGTATCCCTCAAAAATATCCAACCTATTCTTTAATATAGTGACCGTTTATCTCCTCCATTTGAGAATTAGTCAGCATTCACTATTCTTGGAAACAGTAGGATATACACCCAAACCCAAAAATTAAACAAATAGATTAGAAAAAAATAGTCCTATGTTCGCTCTGTCGCTCTCTCTCTCACTCACTGAAATTGATTTTGTAACGAGGTAGGCCTACTTCAATTTTAATCTGTAAACGACACGCCGTGGATCAGTCAATTTGTTATTCACAGTCCCTTTTGGAAAGGCCGGGTTCGAATCCTATGGAAGAGCCCAAGGATTTTTCAATTTTTATCGAGTGAATCGATTTCAAGTGACGATGTGGAGATTTGCATAGGGCCATTCGCATCTGAAAAAATAAATAATCCAACTTAAAATTCAGTACCACATTTTTGTCTCCTCTGTAATTAAAGCAGAGTTTCGATTTCTTTTTATGACTTCAAAAAAAAAAAAAAAACCTAAAGAACGTTTGTGTCAACTTTCTGCCAATCTAAATGATTTGTGTGCTGTATCAACGCCACATAGCACGTTATCACGTAGAATGTTGCCACCTTTGTCTGGTACTAATGAGAAATTGCAAGAGCACATCTGGGAGATTCCTTGGTACTTCCGTAGCTAAGACTGCCTAGTGCATCTGATTGATCGCAGCGAACCTTCGGCTATGAAGACACCGAAGAACTCCCTCTTAGAACTCTGTCTCAAGGATATCTTTATTTAAGTGACGGCCAGCGTGCCAGCTGAGATTCGTAGTATGCTGTTTATAATACAACGCATAGTACAATGTTGCAGCAGATTCTCATAATAAATTGGTGCAATACCTTAATTCGATTTTAGATTTCTTTCAATAAAGATTTCTTGCAACAATCAAAAATTATGAAAAATCGACATCGAGTAATGTAGACAGTTGCATAATACTGTGTGCCAAAGGTGGCACATTAGAGAATTTCTAGCCTGCTGCACTGGTGGCCTCGAAACTCCTTCACTAATAGGAGAACCAACGCAACTATAATTACAGAATATGTTAGAATAAGACGATTTACGAAATGAAGCTAAGTTGTCACGCGAGATGTATGGCCCGACACTGGTGGTGCTTGGCCAACCACCGTTGAGATCACAGAGACGGTCGATAGCACATTACGAATATGTCTCTTACAATTGCAAGAAGCGCTGTTTATTTCTATTGTAGCTTATTACGTTAACCTCTCAAGAACGAGAGGTTCGAAGTTAAAAAAACAAACATTTTCCGTTTTTTTTTTTATGAAAACCCCCAAGCACGAGAGGTATTAGAACCTGTAATACTTAGTACTGTGAATAGGTTGAAAAGATGAAAGAAGATACTTGACTTGAACTTCTGTAGATTGTAATTTTCAGGAAATACGTATGAAGGAAGATTGCTCCAGAAAACAGAAGTTGAAAGAATAAATGAGGAAGACGAGGAGTTTATATAATTAGGGAAGGATCAACTCTTCTTTAAGATTAATAATAATCTTCAAGAAGAGTTGTTCTGTGAGTTTGAAGTTGGACAGTAGAAGGATGCTGAACTGGTTGCTGCACGTGTTGGAACTGGTTTGAAAGAGAGAGCGGAAATTATACAAGCCAATTCAGAAGAACAATGCCCATGGAAGTATCTACAGAAAAGTCTGAGACATGTAGTGGAGAGAATCTGTTAGAGATGACTCATTAATTAGCCTAACTTCCCTCTTCTGAATGGAATCTAGAAGTCAGAGAAAGGTTTTAGATTTTTTGTTCCCACGTTCCAGATGTGGAAACAATGTTCCATGGTAGGGCGGATTTGCGATTTGTACAGAGTAAATAGCGGTTTGGAAGAAAAGTAACACCGAGAGGGAAAGAGAAAACCCCAATTTCTTTAGATGCAAAGGAGGCAATATTTGTGATGTGCTTATGCCAAGAGAGAGTAGAAGTCAGAGTAATCCCCAATAGAGATATGTGATCTTGTCTAGAAATCAGTGTTGCAGAAGATAAGCATAGGAACAGAAGAATCCTTTTTGCGAGGTATAAGAGAGGACTGAGTTTAGAAAGATTGAAATCAATTAAGTTGTCTTTGCCCCACTGGAGAATGGCGTGGAGATCAGCATTTAAAGAATTAGTAGTGGATATTCGAGAAGTTGAAGCTATTTGTGTAGGGCAGGGTTTCTCAAACTGGAAGGCGGAATGCAATTTGCTATCATCAGCAAAAATATGGATAGGTTTTTTCCATAGAAGGATTTCCACAGTGAAAAAATTTCATTAATATACAAGAGGAAAAGAATGGGAGAAAGAGCTGAACCTTGAGTAACAATTGCATTAGTGAAGAAGTTAGAGGATTGATTTTTTGATTTGGTAGTTGTTGGCGCATCGGCTTCTGTGGCCATATTGCACCTCCCAAGGTTTTTGCAGTACTTTGATCCAAGCCCGAGGCGGGAATCGAACCCGCGACCTTTGGGTTGCCGGGTAGGTACTTTACCCACTCGGCTAGCCCGGTCGGCGAAGTTAGAGGACGGTCATCTACCATCACCCGCAGTGAGCGGTCAGAGAAAGAACTGGATACCCAATTACAAAAATACAGTTGGCAAACCATAAAGTTGGTGTGATCTCTTCACCTTGCTTCTGGCAGCTATGTGAGTGGTACATCCCACCATCTCTTGCCTTAAGAGGCACAAAATCCCTAAAGATGATAGCCGACAGGTTCTTACCATCTAGAGCGTTGCAGTCAATTCACAGCTTATCACATATGGGAATTGGCTTTGATAAGCTTGTAGAAAATCAGAACTATAGAAGACAAACCGCGGTGTGGTTCGTTGAGGCTACTGTTGCCTAGCAGTTTTGTGTATTTCTGTCAACGACTGTGTACACAATTACGTATAATTATTTGAACAAGAGTATATCTCGCGTAAGTTGTTTCAGTAGATACCATGTTAAGCTGAACTTTTTACAACTGACAGGACTCAAGACAGAAATGTAGTGATGAGACTTTGATTTTATATTTTAGCCTTTCTGTTATATTTTGGCTGTTCTGTTATATTTTAGCTATTCTTTTGTATTTCATTTTATGTTTATCATCTGGCATTTTCTTCCGTGAAGTCAATTTGTCTCTTACCAATGTAGTACTATATTTATATTTGGTAGGACAAATAAAGATTCTTTCTTATTCTTTCTGTATGCCAAAAACGATCAAAAGCCCTTTGAAATGTCAATAGCAACTGCTTGAGTTTCACCAAACTTTTCCATTGAAATTTTTCCATAGATGGGTAACATATCTTCCAGTGGATCGACACTGACGGAATCAATACTGGCGATCATTGATCAGATGGAAGGTTTCTAGATAATTTAAGAGTTGGCAGTTAATAGATTTCTCCATTACTTTGGAAAAAGTCAAAGCAAGTGTAACAGGACGATTATTGAATGGGAGAGATTTGTCGCCCTTTTTAGGAAATGGCTGGTATGAGCAAAAGCACAAGCTTTGAGAACAAGCGGAAAATACCAACAGGACTGGACGCTTTCTTGGCATCAAGATTGATCAAACGTTTTCTGACATTCTTTTCTGTTGGAAACTTCCACTGGACATCTCTTTTTCCATTAAGTGAATGATGCATCTTATTTTCATTGATAAAATATAATAAGCACATTGCATAGTTAGTGGAAAACATCTTTATATTTAACAAATCTTTTAACTCTTTAACTGACTTTTCTCCTCAGACAGATTGCAGTTCATGATGCCAATCACGTCCAAGTAATTGTCACTTTGAGAAGTTTTCTTACTCTTTTAGGCACTGCAACCTTTTGTCCTACTGTGCTGCACGCACCCGCTTCAGGATGACATGTCAAATAGTTTTCCCATGGGGGTTGAAATCAACAGTCCATTTTAAATGCGAAAAGTTGTTTCGAATTCATATTTTTTTTTAATTTAGAACAGATCGCACTTGTATGATATTACTAGAATTGATGGATAAATGCGATAGTTTTGGCAAAGATATTGTGCAATAGTTAAAACTGCGACTATCCTTTTAATTGAAGTTAGGTGATCTCTTATAACCAGTACATGCGTCATGCCAAAACTTGGATTACAGCATCAGCGTTCCTTGTGCCTGTTGTGACGTGATAAGCGCTATAGCATTTCTAGAAAGGTTCCTCGCCTTTTCTGTGAAGAAGAGATGTTACCTTACGGGAGAGAGAGAGAGAGAGAGAGGAAGAGCGAGTAAGTATACAAATAGTGAAAGGCTGGCTAACTCTGTGGACACTGGCTCGCCTCTTAAGAGGAGTCCGTACGCTGCCTCTTAGAAAGGTGCACATTCCATTAACTCTTGATTGACTGGTCCCCCGGAAACGCGGGGACCAGTTCGTAGTTAGGTTTATGGACCTAATATACTTAGGTAGATCGGGTGGCCCTAATATGACAGTTTTTATTATATGTATTAGCTGCAACAAAACGAGTGAAGTTTAAACGCCTTTTTGTAGCCGTACTGACTACAAGAGAAATTTTATTTTATCCATGATGGAAAATGGAGGTCTTTTCCTGCCATTCGATCACTGATTATTTCATTTGACACGTTATTCCTTTATAGAAACTTGCTTACTAAACGGACCATTCTAGAATGAGGTTATTTTTTTTTTTTGAGGAGTAACCTTTGGAAATAATTTTCCTTATAAAGAAAAATTGCTAAAAATTGATTGGCGTTATGCAAGGAGTTTATCCATTGTGCTAGCAAAACACAAACTGAGAAAATTCGCCGATCTTGAGCTTAAATACAAAACATTGGCATAAGCTTGTAATATCTTTCGGATAATGTTATGAAGTATGCTTTGCCTAACTGTATATATTTTTTTGCCCACTACTCTGCATTAAGCATTATATAATGGTCCTATTCTAATCTGGCCTTCCTATCAGAACTCTTTGGGTACGCGCTTGTTAAATGTATGCCACCTAACAGGTTAGTACGAGTGCCCGGATGGGACCAATAGCCCCTTTTTTAAAAAGATTAAAAAATTATAATTTTAAAATAATTATAGCGTGCGATTCTTTCAGCAGAATTCCTCTGTCATTATCACAATCTTTCCTATTCTGGTGAAGTTGCGTGGAACGTTCAAACTTCATTAATGGACGATATCGCAACAGATTAAAGAAACTTTCTTCTTCAAGTTGAAATTTTCAGAAATGATATCCACATTTTTCTCAAAACTTCATGTTTTCGAATAAAACAGCAGGAAACAAAAACAATATCTTGAATTTTTCTCTACTTTTCTCTAAGTAATTTCTCTACTTTTTATAATTCCGTGGTCTGGCATGAACAAAGATTGAGAACCACGGTTAGCGATTTTTCTGGTATGATCGCGAATCTTCCAAAAGCGCTGATTGCATGTCTGAATGTTGAATGCACAGCGAATGATGTGGAGAGAAAACCGCTAGGAGGCATCATTTTCCGTACTGCTTTAGTTCGTAGTTACGTAACTAACAGTCGAAATACAACTCTGTGGTATAGTTCTACTTGGCAACAGGACCCGCTAAATTCAGTGAACTCACACATATTTACCATCTTTGTAATGGTTTTGTTCAAAAAAGGCGTAGTGTACATATTTCGGGATGAAACTTGTGGATAACGAGGCAAACCATGGATTTCACACAAATTGTGTCACACTTGTTGAACGGTTAAGCAAATCGAGTGAGGTTAAGAAAATTTCTCTACTTTTTATAATTCCGTGGTCTGGCATGAACAAAGAAGTCTTGGAAGTGATTGCCATCTATAAGACCATCGCGCATAGATCTAACCTAACCTAACCATACCTTTTCCTCCATAAACTCAATAAAATTTCTTCAGACTCTGAATGTAACTTATATGGGGACTGTTCCAAGTATGAAAATGTACTCGTATTACTCGTTTTGTATGAACTGTCATGGTGCATATGCACCGTGAGAGTTCATACAGAACGAGTTAAATGGTTGGACGAGAGACTGGTTTCAGACGTGCATTTCCAAAAGAATTACTTCTGGAAATGTACGGGCTATAGTGTTACTCGAACTCTCGGTACCTAGGATAGATATCAATCCAGTTGACTATATTTCACAAATATTTTGTAAAATACTGGAAATTTCAGTGGAAGTTTACCGAACATTGGGCAAAAAAAGTTCAACGGCTGGCTGGAAAAAATTCTTTTTAATTTCATTCTTTAATTCGAATGGTAAAATGGAAACGATATCCGTCTCGATTTCTACCCCGCTTTGATTTCATAAACTTCTCATTAAACGTAGTGTCATCCGTTTGAACAACGGACGTTTTATCCTCGTCAGAATTTGTTTCGTGAATGCTGATTGCTCATTCGAATAGAAAGCATAAACCAGCTTTGCACCGAATGACAGAGGGAATTTGCTCGTGTTTTTAATTTTCGTTGACAAATACGTCACTTTATCGGTTCGTGTGTTTTTATAAAAACGCACGCCGTGCGCTAACTCGTGCGTGAAGTAATATCAATTTACGAATATTATGGAAAGAATTTACGCGAAGGAATTTATTTTCTTAAATATCACGAATAGTGAGCTGAAACAAGAAATCCCGACTTAAATTTATGACTGCTCCACCAAATTTAGTACACGCTCATTTTCTTGATGGAATAGGAAAATGTTGAGACTTTGAAAAGTGTTTTAAATTGAACAGCATTTTTCTCATTCTGAATTAAACATATCTGGTATGCTTGAATATGAAAGCAGTTTAGGACTCTGTATTATTTGTTGAACACTTCTGCGTTATATGTGATAGCTCGTTTAATTTTATTTTCCCTTTCAAAGGACATCACCGCATTTTAAATACGCAGCTGTCATCGTAGGAATTAAGTTCTTATTTCTTTTCCCGTATAGTTAGTTGGACTCTCCACGAGATTTCTACTTTTCTCTTCATTTTTATTAAAAGTGTGTATGGTAGGTAACTTGCATCACTGCTCTAGTGTAATACGGTATAGCTGTCATTCAAATGACAGCTATACCGTATGACAGGAAAAGAAATGCTGCGAGTTGGAAAGGATCTCTATGGGCTTCTTTCACACCATGGTCGAGTTGGTCGGTTTCGCGACATGATTATGTGATTTTTCTTTTCTTCTCACAGAAACTCGGCTTCCTCATTTGGCAAGCTAACCTTATGAGCAAATTACAGACACAATATACTGATGCCTCGAGTCCCGTCGATGACGTGAGAAATTTTTATGGGCCTTTTTCACAACGTGATTGAGTTAGTCAGTCTCACGAGAGGGCAGCATTTTTTTTTATTCTGGACGTTTTCGTCCAGCAAAATGAAAATAGACCACAGAACACACGCAATTTTTACAGAATATATACGAAGCAATATGGCCTTAGCCGCTGATGCTTGGAAAACACTACAACAACTGATGCCTTATGATCTTGGTTGCCTTGGTTCGTGGTTACATACACTGCTATTTATACTAATTATGTGAGCATTATTTTGTTCAAAGTGAAAATCTAATATGGGCATTTTTATATAATACTGATTTATATAAATTTGGATGCAAACCTATTTCTCTACATCCATTTTTGGGAAAGGCAAACAAAGTAATCTTTGAACTTGAGTTGTAGTAACTACTCTGGCAGTCAAATGGAAGAGAAATTTCCTGCTGAACCCAGTACGAAACAGTTATTGGCACGAGAACCTATCACCGCAAAGTCATTCATTCTTCTTAAATTTACGAATGCCTCATTTTTAAAATCTCCAGTGGATATACTGAGTAGAAGAACTCGTTTCACAGATTATATAGAACATTCAAACTTGTTGAACAAGGGTTAGTAATTAAAATTCACAAAAAACAAAACATTTCATATTAGGGTTACTAGAGAAGAAACGTTCGTACACCTGGTTGGTTTTCCTGTTTGCCGGACAAAAAAAACAACCCCCCCCCCCTGGATTCCAGGAGAAAACACCTTGCCTGAAACAGACTAACCCAGCTACGGAGTGGGAAAAAAAGCCCATAAAAGATCCGTCGTGTAAAAAGTTCCTAGGATCAATTTCGATCCTAGGTCTTTTTACACGATGTGGAAGGATGGAAATTATAACCACTGTGGAACAAGAGCAAAGGCAATTAAAACCCCAAAGTGGAATACATCGAAAGAAATTCTAGAACTTACTAATTCTTTTATGATTTCCTGTTTTTTAATTCCATTTCGAAATCATTCGCTCGTAATCTTACTGTAGCCAAGGAAGTTACCAGTGTTTGGAGGTTGCTACATCACCTAACATCTCACATGTCCTTGGCCTTAGTGCCTCGCTTACCTTAATGAATCAGCTTTTTTTAAATATATTACACTCCTTCCTGTAAATCGTATGTATTCCAGTTGTTAAAGTGCATGAGTGTATCAAGAATCTTTTAACCTGGAAACAATTTGGGATCCACCCACCCCAGATTCGTTCAGGGCCCACCAGTGGACCGCGACTCAGAATTTAAACTTTGCCCTAATTAATTTTCCCTCTGCTGAAAAACAGACATGCGATGTTTTAGGTTTCCTTGGTCGTTTCCAAAAGTAAACTGGATTTTTCTCCAATATTTTGTCTGGCTTATAGCCAGAGCGTTTTGTTAATGAAAGTTTTTCCTCACAGACGACGAAGCACGGTGATTAGTAAAAGATTCCTGCATTTGCCCATCATGCATTTAATTGTGCAATTAGAAGAACGCGTGCCTGGTGGCCTTCCTCTTCCCAAGAGAAGTATTTCATTATGACCTGAACAAAATGAAGTTGCTCTAAATTTTACTACTTATAATGTTGTTATTTTGGTACCTCTTTGAGCTCTGATCTTATTTCCTAAGGCCTTCCTTTTCCTTATATTTCTGCATCTCTCCATTGCATCAGTGTTATTTCTCCTTTTTCGGTAGCAGGATCCTCAGTACTATCACAGCATCTGTAATTGTTGAAATGGAAAGAAATAGGTTTGATTCCCTTCAGGTCTGGAGGAACGTTTATGGATTTTTTTTTGTTCGTGTTTTACAAATACAGTAGTAAAGTCAGTCTGAATTGAACAGGTGTTTCACAATATCTTTTGCTCCTGAAAACTCGAATTTTTAATCCCATAACTTAACACAGAATAAACAACTTATAGACAAATATGCTGACGGTTAATGCCCTCGGTTAATCCGAAACAACCCTTCTGTGGTTTCGCCTTTCTGTGTTCCAGCAATGCTGCTGCAACCCAATAATAATCTATTAGTCAACAATGCTACAGTGAAAGGTCATCTATTATGGACACACTGTCATCATACCACTGTCAGTTGGTACGAAACATCAAGTAAAGCATTTTGTAGATATTGTCGATACATTATATTATTAGGTATTGGAATATTGATGTAAATATATACAGTATACATATATCTAATAGATTGATATCGAAGATATTCCTTCTATCAACTCTTTCCGAATAGTTTATAGCTTTTTCTAACTGTTATTGTACACTATGGAGTCGTAGATTGTACTCACCGTACTCCAGCATATAGCAGCACATTCACCATTTTCAAGTAGCCCGCGAGGCCGCACGTTGGCCTGGTGAGTTCGTGAACTGAGTGGCAACTGTACGAAGTGACGAGCAGACGGCCTGGCTCTGTGTGATCGCAACGAAGAACGGAGTGGTCTAATAGCGTGTCTTTGCGACTGCAGCGCTGGAGTGATGCGCGCGGGCAGGACACACCATTCGTCAGGAGTACTTAATTGCGCTGAATCGGCAGACAGGATCAACAGATGGAAGAGATTTAAAATACCACTGGCCAAGAAAGGGAACAATCCAAAGTTTTCCGGCAGATATTAGCAGTGCTTCTTGCAAGGCCTTCCCCCGACTTTTGGAATATTTCTTCCTCGTTGTACTTTTATTCGAATGCGAGTCTCCTTCATTTGTAAAACAGTGCAGGTTCTCTTTTTGGAATAGAGTAAGACTTTACAATTTCCATAAGTACACTGCTCGACAAAATTAACAGAACATGTAGAAAACGTGGTGTAACTCGTGCAACTTGCGATGAAGCGAGAAAAAATTTGGAATGGTGGTGTACCATTGAATAACGATAAAATGAGAAGACAGCCAGAAACTTCGTACTGGTATAAAGGGACATTTATAGGGAGTCACTTCAGTAGCGTGCTCTCCTATGCCGTGGACGTTTGGTCTGCTGCACCTTCTACCAGCTTCAAGAAACTATGGGGTCTAGAATTCTGGGTGCTGAAGTTGACCAACGCCAGATCTATACGACATCCAAATCTGCACTCTGCTCCAACCTGCAATACACGCCCAAAGTCCACAGAGCCCATGTGCGAAAAAAAGGCATTCTTTCATCTGTGTTCATTGAAGCATGATCACATGAACATCTGGAACACGGTTGGCTGGCTTTTGCCGGAAAAACACCTCACCACTACCCCTCTTTGTGCTCAACGCTCCAGGGGTTAGTTTCAATAGACACTTCCCAAATGTGACTTTGGACAGTCAACTCGCTCAACATCGACATTGATCTATTCTCTACTGACAAGGTATATCGCAATGACATCTAGGCCTGTCTTACCGTATCTAAAGGACAGGTGTGCAGGTGCCGGTCCTAGTATGCTGATGTCATTTTATGCTATGCCGAATTTGTAGCTTTGTTTGTTTTAATTATGATTAATTCTCTATTCTGATATTTTGTTTTTAATGGTTATTTTGTAGACCAACTTAGTATTTCTGTGCTTGGTCACTTGTATAGTCAATGTTTTGTGAGATTCCTCTGGTTTTCTGTGCATGGAATCATTTGTGATTCCATGCACAGAAAAACAGAGGAATCTTATATACGATTTAACTTATTAAAGAATTATTATTATTATTATTATTATATAAAAATTACCAAAAATGTCACATTACAGAAGTCGATACAAGGTGCTTGGAAATACGATCACATGACATCAGTACAGCGTATGATTCCTCCAACGGCTAAAGAGGCCTAACAGCGGTGAACCATGCGATATAAGGGTGTCTATAAGATTCTGCGGCAACAAATCCCATTCTTCCACCTGCGCAGACCTTACCAAATGACCGAGGTGATGGCGACAGCGTGCAATGTGTCCCACATATATTCGATCCGATTTAATTTGATGGTGATCGTGATGGCTACAGCAGTCTTTGGATATCTTCATTTTGAAGGTATCCCTCCACCATTTGAGCTCTGTGTGCAATGAAGTTGTCGTGCACGAAAAGAAAATCTGGGCCAACCGCACTCCTAAGTAGTCGCACATAGGGTTCGAGGATCTGTTCTCAGTACATCTCGGATAACCCTAATATGACAGTTTTTATTATTTGTTTTTTTTTTTTCTTTTCGCTGTTGGCATAAATATTCTTGAGTGAAGTTTTTAAAAGTGCCTGCTTGGAAACGTATGTGCAGTACTACATAGTCGCTAAACATTACGAGCTTGGGCTCGGGTGCAGTGTAATTTATTTTATGTAACTTTTCGTTTTGGGTCCTTCCTGATATCTGGGATCTAGTACAGTTACCCCCCCCCCCCGCACCATAGAATATTACGAGGTACATTCTAAATACTGCTTATTCTTTATTCAAACGCAGGTCTCGTTATTGCGCTTTAATTATAATTTGTCACCGTCACTTTCCAAATGTATAAAGAGGGAAAATTGTGATTTATCTTAAGAAAATTCTTCATTGTAGGTTTTATGCCCGAGAATATTTACGTTTACTCAGCCCGCGAAACGTATGTAAATTTTCTTGCAACATGAATATGGCAGCACACAACTTCACCTGTACTTACATTGTAATCTCAGACATAACAGTTCTGGAGATGAAGATGACTGCAAATTAATTTGTATACTGAATACTTATTGGGCAACATAGTTGATATATAAAGTAAGTTCTGTATTTAAAAGGATAACGACATAGATTAGTGAGCCAGTTGTCAAAATTAAATATATTTAGTTATTTCTAGTAAAAGTTACAGCCTATTAAAGATTTGATGCCAGTTCCTTGAACATATTGCGATATCGGATCTGAGGACAATCAAAAATAATATTTGCCTAGCTATTTTAGGTTGAATAGTTTATTTTTCAACGAAAAAGAGAAGACATATCTAAATAATTAAAGTATTAAAATTATAAACGGCATTGGATCTGCTCTGCTTATTGTGAATTGATCTAAGTGTTTTGCACCCTTGTGAGTACGATTTGCATACGTGATTGCTGAAGAATAAAGAACCTTTATCCGAATAAGAAAAGTATAAATAAGGAAACAAAATCATACTTGAAGGAACCAAACCTTCCAAAAATTTCTTAACTCATTTCGCAAATTTACTTGATCTCAGTTCTAATCTTAGTTATATCCATTTCCATCTGTGACCGTCTAAGCCCCATATATTTTACTGACATAATATATACATTGATTCCTAGGCCAGCATTCATTTCATTTGCCCTAATTACTCACTATATGATACCTTCAGCTTTAAAAGTGTGCATATCTTTGCTTTGATATTCCTTGTTGGCTTAACATTTCTTCCCCTTACTCCGTCATTTATTTGCAGGCTCAATCGCTCACCCCCAAACCCTCTACAAAACACTCACAGCCTTTCGACTTTCTCCAGTCAAACTTTCCGAACAGGGGAGTTAATTTTCTAGTTATACAAACCAACCTGGTAGAAATTCTGAGACGTTTGCTATAACTAATGACCTTCATAACATATTTATTTACTTACTTGAAACACACACACACCACTCTTGATTTGATCTTTTTCTCATTAAAAACCCTCAACAGCGTATAGTTAATGTTAGCTGCCCTCCAGATATCTCAAATCACTGTAGAAAAGAGTCCTTTTTTTCTCCAGCGGAACCTCTATTTCATGCTCATTCTCTGCTTCATATCGTTTTGCCATTACAAAAATGGCAGATAGTGTCACAGAAATCATTTTTAAAAGATAACTTCCGCTATTTAATATTACACCCTAACTCTCCTCCTTGTATATAAGCCATGGTTTTCCAAAAATGTTTCAAGGTTGTTAAGGATAAGAATTACATTATATAACAGTTACCTTACATCCATATCTCTTGCTTCGTTTTCTGCCCATTTCGAAAAGATAGAGTAGAAAAATTTCTTGTTCATATGGTAGGTGAGCCTTCTGATCTTTTGTCAATGTTGTTGGTCACAATTTCTGTTTAATCCGTACATTCATCTCTGTTATATCCTGATGGTTTTGTTCATTCTCATCCTAAGGTAAAGCTGACCTGTTAGAATCTTACTGTTCATTTAATCTTGCACTGATGATTTTGATAAATCTCCTCTTGTCATACGAAACACATTCCACTCAGTGCCTCTTAGTGTTCCGGCAGAAAGAGATTAGAAGAAGTTTTCTTCTATGTGAAGTTTTCTGGTCCTGGTACCACTTCTCCATTTGTTCTTAAACATCTCTCCTCCATAGTTAACTCCTGTTTTGTTCTGCCTTGTCACTCTCTTTTTTACTTCTTTTATTTCACTGGCTTTTTTCGTGTTATTTAGATATTCGTTTATATCCAGCCAATTCCTAAAAATGGTGGGAAATCCCTCCATTCCAGTTATCTGGTATCCAGTGAATTCCTAAAAAGGATGAATTCCTCACTTCCAAGTATCGTTGTATTGCACTTTCTTCGATCCTTTTTTTAAATAGTCAAGTAATTTTTAAACTGTTTCATTATCTTAAATTTCCATTTGATTAATAACCGCTAATGAATAATTCACGTCCGTGCAATCCGCTAGTGTTGTTTGGCTTATTATTATTAGCCATATGGTGCAAGGAAGCCTGAGGCTTATGCTGCACCAGCCACAAAAAAATTTCTAAGTTACCCTGAGAGAGAGAGAGAGAGAGAGAGAGAGAGAGAGAGAGAGAGAGAGAGAGAGAGAGAGAGAGAGAAGGGAAACCAAGAAAGAGAAGAATGATGATATCCAGCTCAGGACCCTGGGTGTGCCAAGCTCTTACTCACCAGATGTGAGCCACCAGATGTAATTGAGTTTGGCATAAAGGCTTTCCAGTCAACCCTCCTTATGATTTTTTTCCGATATTTTTTCAGTTGGACAGCTAGTTTCCTCTCTCACCGCTTACTGTGTATGATTCTTAATGGTTCTGTGTGTGTTCTAACTTCTCAACTAAGCCTGGAGTTCTCGAAGCACGCTCCTTTTCTCTTGTACATTAATGGTTTTCCCCATTGAAGAAATCTCCGCTGATGATAGTACTCAACGTTTTTTGTTCTCTAATTCTACAAACCCTATACTGTACAAACAACCACTACATCATTAATTCCTGATCTCCAGTTAATTCTCCAATCATTAATTTCAAGCTTATCTCCAACAACGCTAAAATTTCTAGACAGTAACACTTATTTTTGCTAAGGATTATTTTATATTAAAGACTAAGACCACGAGACTTCAGAACATATGTGATCTGTTGACTTGATTGGAAACCCGAGTTTCCGGAGGGAGAAACATTCAACAAGCCAACACTCAACCCTCTCCAGAGAGCAACCAACCTGGCAACAGTGAAAATAAGTTATAAAAGTTTGTTTCTGAACGGATTTCGCTGTTTCCACATGATGTTAGAGGACAGCGATTTACTTTTAAAGCTGCTATTATGAAATATTGTTCTACATATGACCTGGAATCCCCTCCCTCACAAGCTTCATTAAGATTCCTCTACTCTACTCTACTCTATCCAAAAGAGTTTCGTTAATTAATGATCTATCTCTGTTACAAACTGCTTCACTTCCTATCATACGAATGTTCCGTTTCTGCCACTCGACTTTTTTACAAATATTTTCATCCACACCATTTTTTCTGAATTAGCATCTCTAATTATAGCTCTTTCTTCTAAACCAGCCCGAACAAATTCTTCAACTGGTCAACCTCCATTTGTAATTCAACTCTTTCCTCATCGAACCAAATGCACTCTCGTGGGGTAGCACAATTGGTAGGATCACCGTCCTCCTTACACCACGTGGGGGGGGGCGGTGAAAAGATCTGAGTTCGAGTATAGTCGATGACATGAGGAATTTTTATGGGCCTTTTTTCACAACGTGGCTGAGTTAGTCGGTCTCAGGCGAGGGTAGCATGGTTTTTCTGCCGGAAACTCGGGTTTTTCATCCAGAAAAAAAACAGAAAATCGACAAATTTACAGCCAATATACACGGAGCAATATGGCCTTAGTCGCTGATGCTCCTAAAACCCTACTACTACAACAAAAAAAGACAACGAATCAACTGCTCTTCTTTTATTTATCTCTTTTGCTTATATATTTGGGAAAACCTGGTAGCGAAAAATTTAAATAACCAGGCCTAGTGGAGTATGTCAAAAATACGTAATGTTACAATATGTATATTTTGAAAATGGTAGAAACCCGTAATCAAAATGTATGAGAGAGAGGGACATAATTGCAAATGGGAGGAGGGATGTAAATAAGCCATCATTCTGTATCTCTTCAAGAGTCGCTTGTGTGGTAAGAAAATATGTGCGTTTGTTCAAGGCGCTTATTGCATAGGTCACAGAACTCCAAAGAATGATTACACACTTCCATTTTGAGAAATTGATCATCGTCACCGCCGCTGAGCATGGACTTTATCATGGGTTTGTGCATATGGATGCAAAATAGAGCAGCCATAGTCCTTCTGTGAAAACTCTAATGCAACGTTTTGCATACGATAATATAGTGACAATCTCCCCTGTACACTTCTGCATCTTCTCAGCGATTGTTTTTTGGTAAAAAAAACTTCAGATTGTTCTGAGGCTGCTTTCCGTCAAAATACGAGATTCGCCATTTGTCGTTTAAATTTCCTCATCCCCTTTCGTTTTCCACTTCCCCATGACGTTCCATAGTGGCCCGCGAGAGTTTCAGCCCCCCCCCCCCAGATATACGTATAACACTTAAGTCTTGCAGCAATATCCAATTACTTGACCATGTTATAACTTCCTGAAACTGAACGAGATGTTCAGCAGTTAAAATTATAATCGTGCAGTACTACACTGAGTGGTCACTTTATTAAGTACATCTAACCTTTTCATGAAATGGAGAGTTCCTTCAGTAAGAGTACTGCGTGTTCGTACCGTTAGATAGAACGTGGCATAGTAGTCAGCGTCAGAGACGTGCCAATATCTTGGGAATTGTAGTCCTGCTGGAGCTTTTACGTATAATTGCATCCCGGACGTATCACGAGTGGTTCAGTAACCAAATGACATTCAACCAACGGAGATCCTGTGGTCGCAAACAGTTCGTTGATATGAGACCAAAAGAATTTCTTCAAATTGTAAATTCTGAAGAAGTTCAAACTACTTTACTCTATTCTCGCGAAAATTAAAATTCAGATTATCAAACAGAATAAATTGATTAAAATGCACAATAGATAAGCAGGTGTCCGCACTCGCCCAGGAAAGCTCAGACACATCTCCTGCTTTAAGAATGGCGCAACCACTGCCCCTAACGCAATGAGTGAATATAGACGTCCAGGTAAGTCTTAAAATGCGATTAACTCGAAAACTAGAAGCAACTGAAAACATGAAATACAAATATGCAACATATATTTGGAATTGGCCTGTCGATTGATTTCAGCCAACTTGAAAATTTACATTTTGCCTTTTCAATCCATTTCAGTTGCGGCTAGTTTTTGGGTTAACCATATTTAAGACTTACCTCTCCGTTGTGTTTGTTTCAATCTCTCGCATAGGATTATTATAGGCCCCTGCGTATCTATTCTGCATTTTAATTAATTTTTGTCAAATTAATTTATTGTCCAAAATACTAATAGATTAATAATAAATATTAATCTATTTAATATTTTAATTTTTTATTTTCTCTTGAATGAAGATGGTTGGCACCTCTTCAGCATTGCCTGTTACAATTCGAAACAGTTTCTTTAACAGGGTATAATTACGTTTAATTTTGTAAATCATTTTATTACATCACGTTTAATTTACATTTTAGAAAAGCTACAGTCAGTCGAATAACAACCCAGTACAATGGTGGTAACCAAAGAGGCTTTTCAGAGCGCACAGCTTGTTGTACCAACGTTGTCGTAGATGACGTGTCGTGACCGACGAGCAAACGAGAGGTCCCACTCCTGTCAGCAATATACAAGAAGGTACGGTTGCAATGGGCTCGAACATGAACTGTGGAAAACTGGAAAAATATTGCCCGATCTGACGAATCCCGGTTCCTGCTGTTAAATGTTGATGGAAGGACCAAGAGTATGGCGAAAACAGCAAGAGTCCATGATTTGATCTTGCCAGTTGTCAACAACGCTGGCTGGCGGTATGGTGGCTATGTAACGGTATTGGGGAATGTTTACCGTGGTTGCACATTGCTTTCATTGGTGTCAGTGAAGCAACATTTGGATGCCACAAGTTATCTGGAAATTGTTTCACGAAGTCGACGCATCCCTTCATGGCTGCAATGTATTTATCTGCGAATGGGTTTTGTCCAACAGCACAGTGAGTCATGTCTCAATGCCAGAATTGTACAGAACTGGTTTCAGAAATATGAGCGTGAATTCCGACGACTGTGGGTGGCTTCCTCAGCTCACTCAAATTGACCATTTGCAGAATGAGGTTGAATGAGCTCTTTTTCACAGAAATTTAAAACGATCCAATGTACAGCAAATGTGGGAAGTAGCTGAGTCAACATGGACAAAAATCCCCGTGGCACCCTTTCATCACCTCTCTGAGTCCATACCATGACGAATGCAGGGCTTTAGGTACACTTAATAAAGTGGCCACTCAATGTTGATCATTACTGATAATGATGTTACATCATTTGAATATTATGCTTATGTCATTAAGCTGTAGCAACCAAATATAGAAAAGCTACATTCGTCTTGATAACATAATACATATGTTTAAATATTTTAATGTCGCCAGTGTGCAATTTTGTTAAGTTCTACTAAACGTGTCCAAAGTGTACGCATTTAGTAGAACTTAAATGTTCAATTTTGTGTATATAAAGCTGCTTCAAAAAATTGGGTATTTATTCATCTATGAATGAATAAATCTACAAAAATACAAAACTAAGACATTCTATAAAATATTCCAGTTGGAGCAATTGAAATATCTGTGCGCAGTCGCATCAATCTACCTGCATGATATAAAGGTCAAGTTAGGATGATGATAATGTTTCTAGAAACGTACACTGCCAGTATGTCAAGGTGTGCGCAGATGGAGAAAGTCCTGCTACACGTGGACAAAGAAATGGGAAAAAACCATAACGTTTGTAATCGAATACATTTCAAATTGAAAGTAGGACATGATAGCTATAAGTTACCATGCCCTAGTTTTAAATACATTTTCTTCAGAAAATGAGACTGCTACGAGTGTTTGGTAAGGAATTTTTACAGTAAAAAGAACGGTGGCTCCTCTTCTACTAAAATATACGTATAGGAGGGATAGAAGAGATATGTATTTAAAATCAACACCGAAGATAGCAAGAACACAAATTAATAACCGTACAAATTCATCCACTATAATTAATTCTCTTAAGTTAGTATATTTGATACGCCCTAAGGCTGTCAACATTTCTAAGTAGATTGTACAAATTTTCCTGTAAACTATATTAAGGATACACTTTAAATTAAATTGTGTTTATATTTTTGTATTGTATATATTTGTAATTGTATCGTATAAGTCAAGTTTTCTAATTGCAAAGTAATCCTATTTAAGAGCCCAGCATCATAGTAAAGATTATCTTAGTCCAAATGTATTCGTTTGTTTACATAACTTGCTGATCGGTGGAACAGCAAGTTATACAAGCGTGTACACTACTCGAAATATGCGCCATTCGATTATTATTAAAATTTGGATTGATTTCTAATAATGAGTACTCTCAGCCAACTTATGGCATCCAAAAGTAAGCGACTGGCAGAGATTCGGGAATGAGAGCGTTTCTAACCCCCCCTCCCCCCAGTTACGGAGCATTATCAAATCTTACTATTGGGCTAAACTACATGCATCAGTACAACAGAAATGCGAGCTCTGACCTGTTTACTTCAGTATGCGTTTAATTTAAATTTCTAAAAGAATAACGTCATTCGAAAGGATATACAACGAGTTAATAACTCTAAGTATGATATTCTGATTGTGGACATTGGCACTAACAGTAAAGGATTAGCCAAGAAAGTGAAATTACCAGGAGTCGATAAATTAATCCCTCAAGTATTGTAAATTTTTACAACTAGAGGTATCATTAAGTATTAGGCTATAATTTTTCTTTTAGAGGCGTCTGTCTGTGAATAGTTTAGTTGATCAAAAGAGCCATTGACTTAAAGCGCGCATTCTAGGTTAAGTTTTGTTATGAGAACAAGGGCGGTAGGGGTAGGGCTATCATTTCTAAGTACAGGACCATTGCCGTACAGCCCCAGATCGTGAAAGAAATTCAGACATAAGATTTCCTGTCCTTAGGGAAGGGACGTGAACATTAAAGTGTTGATATGGAAGAAAGAACACTCCTTGTGATGGCATGCTAAACAAATTTTATCCTGTTTCCAGCTAATTCTGATTGGCTACTGTTTTCAGTTCGCCAATTTAAATGGTTCTGTTCGTCATTTGAAAGGTCTTTTTGATATAAATTATCACGAGCATGAGAATTTTTCTTATGAACCTGATTAAGTTTACTTTTAACTGCTTCTCCTAAATGTCTGAAATTGGTGCCGCAATATTTCGCTTCAAAAGACGATGAAGGAATTGAGAGGTTGAAATGCGGTGAAAATTGTCTTTTTAAATATTTCAAATTTTATCGTTAAAAGTCGATAAAGGACAAGGATTGAGGTAAATACAAAGAGATCCTTTAAGTCGTCAGAATTAGAACGAAACAGTGAATATCTGTAGATATGAAGCAGTGAAGAACCCCCTCGAGCCAATGTTTTAAGCAGAGGCAGGAAAAATAAAAAATAATTCCCGAATACCTGCCACAATGAACACCATTTGGTGGTGACAGGTAAGATTTATCGTAAGTAATGTGTAATTCAGAAATGAATTCCACATTATTTATTCTAATTTCGTGTCGATTATTTCTATTAACATTAATTTCTATACTTTCTTAACACATCTGAATGAAAACCAATATTACTTTTCGGCTTTTTGTTATAAATTCGATATTCCATTGCTTTTGAAGCATACCAGTTACTGAAGTATTTTTCCCCATTCATTCCCAAACAGTGCAGAAAACCCACGCAAGAACTGAGTAATTATTGATTACTCGCGGCATTATATAAACACGTGTCAAGTTGGAAATATCGCTTTTCAAGCAGACTTTCATTCAGAGAAGAGGGTCCAGTTTTGTTTGGCCATGAGCCAGTAATACACTAGAATAAGTGCTCTTCAATGGTCTTGTCAGTTTTTCGTTTTGTCCCACTCTTTTTGTTCTCGGCCAAATCCCGAAACCCTGTTCGGTATGTCGAAATGCATGATGGGAGCATCACAACATTTCGATCCCTGATAATTACGAATATGGCTACTGGAATAAGTTTCTGTCAAAATGAGATGACCGCCAACATTCTTGATTTGATTTGATAATTTATTTATCCCTAGTTTGTGTTACAATTGTTGGGAAATAACAGCAAGAAGGGAAGGAGAACACATAAGCCAGAGGCTTTTTAGGGGGTGTTCCTTTGAAAAAGGTAACAATAAAAACAGATCTGAAATCACACAGGTGTTATTTAACAGATACATCATCATTAAATCAGACATGTTTCTACATTCCATTACAGACACTTCGAAAACCAAACACACATGTCACGTGGTTAACAACAGTACTTATAATTACATTGTGAGTACTTTTACAATAACAAGTATGAAAGAAAAAAATTATGAAATAATTGCGTAGAGTGTTAAAGCTTTTTGACAGCTATTCCTTCAACTTGTTTACATACTTTCCAAACTGGTATGCATTGTGGAAAGTTCAGGAGTTGAGTGGAAGGTGATTTAGATCAGACATCCCTGGTGATGTGTTCAGTCAGGAGCTTCTTGAACCTGTTTAGTGAAATGGCATTTTTGATATTTTCAGGAAGATTATTCCAGGTTTTTGCGCCTCTGTATTTTATATTTTTCTGAACTATGGCTTTTCTAAAAAAGCGAAACCTTCAGGTTCGCTTCATTTCTTAAATTATATCTTATTCCTTCTTCTTCTATTGTTATAAAAAAGGATCTGAAGAGAGGAGGAAAGTTTGGTGTTTTCAAAGCATTGTAGACAAAGACTGCCTCAGCTTTTTGTATCAGTTGGTAGATGCTCAAGAGTCTCGCTTCCTTATATCTCGAAGTCACCGATGCATTCCAGGGAAGGCCTAAAATTGACCGAAGACAGACATCGATTGATAATTGAATTGATTTTCGCAAGGTTATCTTGACAGGTGAGATAAGATGATTCCATATGTGAAGTGAGGCTGTATTAAGGAAAGGAATACTAGTCTGAGAAGAGAAGGAGTCACCTGAAGCAGAGGCTCGTGCGAGTATTGCCGCTAGTGACGGTCTTCTTTCGTAAGGTGATCATTTGTTTATCCCAACTCAGCTTATCATCTGGCCTGTTTCCTAGAAACTTGGTATCATTCACCCTTTCGAGTTGTTTTCCTTTGTATGTTATTTCGAAATCAATATTTAATGGTTCATTTTTCGTCCTAAACGCCATATATTTGAATTTTTCTGGGTTTAGTATAAGCTGATTCTTTTGAAACCAACTATGCATTTCAGAGAGCAAGGCAGAGATCTTGCGTTGAAGCCGGTTAGGGTCTTTAAAATGTCATCGGAAGATGGAAGAAGAGAGAGAAATTCATTAATGTAAAGAACAAATAAGATAGGTCCGAGAAGTGAGCCTTGAGGTACTCCTCTGGAGAAATAAGAAATTTCTGAAAAAGACTGGTTTGTTTTAACGACAAATGGCCTATCAGTCTTCAAGAAGGTTAAATTTTTTCCTCTCAAGCCAAGATTGTTGAGTAGGATTTTATGGTTTATGCAGTCAAAAGCTTTTGTTTATTTTTATTATTTTTTAATAATAATAAAATCTGTACGGAATTATGTGGGGGGGAAGAAAACTCCCCAAAACCCGTTCTTGATAAATCAAAATAACCATGCCTAGAGTGGTAAATAATTAATAATTCATTGATATTTTTTTATGAAACCTCCAAACACGAAAGGTATTGGAACCGGTAGTGCTTAAAACCAAGTATGGTTTGAAGGCCGAAAAACAGAAAATACTTTCTTATAATTAGACTTGAATTTCTGTAGATTGTAGTTTTCAAGAAATGCGTGTGATGTAAAGATGTTGCCGAAAACAGAAGTGGAACGAATAAACGAGAAAGTGGAAAAGTTAATTCTGTCAATTTGCAGTTGGACTCTGACCATTTTGCGGCATGTGTCCGGACTAATTTGGTAAAGTGTTGGAGAATTGCAGATGCTATTCTGCAATTCCCCAAGATTCAGAAGAATAGTGCCCATAGAAGTATGTAGAAAAGACATGCAGCAAAAACAGAACGTCTATGGGACAGGGATTGGTGAGACTTTGTAAGAGACGATCATTAATTAATCTGACTGCCATCTTTTTAATGGAGTTAAGAAGCTTTAGAGGGGTTTAGGGGCACCACCTCAGATCTGAAAACAGTATTTAATATTAGTATTAGTAATGACCATATGGTGCAAAGAAGCCTAAGGCTTATGCTGCACCAGCCAAAAAAATAAATAAATAAGAGTAAAAATAATAATAAGAAGAAATTTTTTTAAAAAAATAATAAAAGAAAAGGAAATAGACAAGCTATGTGTTTCCCTCCTCCAGTAGGTAACTATCCAGCTGATCTTTTTGAATTTCCCCAAACTGTCAGCCTCTACCACCCATGTGGGTAACTTTCCATGTAGGTAAAATTCCATAGTAGGTTTGGGATTTGTACGGAGTGAGTAGCTGTTTAGAAGAAAAGGACACCGAGAGCAAAAAAAAATTTTGATGAAGTGGAGGAATATTTGTGATGGGCTTGTGCCAAGAGAAAGCAACAGGATAATCCATAATAAGGATAATGTGATCTTATCTAGAAATCTGGGTGTCATCGACGATAAGCATAGGAGCAATAATCTCTTTTTTTTGCGAGACATAAGACAGGACTGAGTTTTAGAACGATTTAATTTAAGTTTTCTTTGCCACATTGGAGAATTTCCTGGCGATCAGCATTTAAGGAATTGGCGGTTCGACAAGCTTGAGGCTATTTGCAAGATAAAAGTTTCTCAATCTGGAAGGTGAAACGTAGTGTGCTATCATCAGCAAAATCTTGGCATTTCTAGTCAGTGGAAGCAGGTCATTAATATACAAGACGAAATGGAAGGGGAAAAAAACTGAACCTTGCGGAACTCCAGTATCAGTGGAGCAATTAGAGAACAGAGAGGTATCCATCATCAAGTGCAGTGACCAATCAAAGAGAAATCTGGGTACTCTATTGCAAAAAGCATTCGGCAGGCGATAAGATAGGAGATTATTTAGATCTTTATGCCAAACACGATCAGAAGCCTTAGATCCCGTTCCTGCCCGGAAAAAATGCAACGTGACAGGGTGCACATGGTCTCCTAAGAGCTGCCGGTATTCCTCACCAGTGAAACGTTGGTCCATAAGCAACAGGGATCATGTATAAGTATAGTGCGAAAGCATCAATAATAAATAGCCAAATCTGAATGAACAGAATATTAGCAAAGCGGCATCGTTTTAAGTTATATCTCATACAATATAATAGCGTAGCTTAATTTAATTTAATTTATTTATTCAAAAGTACTGATATCACCCTTACATTCTCATCTTACAATAAACTAGGTTCATTATTCAACTCATATAAAGATACACAAAATTACCATTTAATTCCTATTATCAAATTAAAATCCAGCTTTAAAATTTTCCAATATGAAGCCCTAGTTATAGAATGGTTCCCCGCCATTCCACTCTTCAAGTATTAAATTCCAAACTACCCTATAACAAAGCATCGATCTGGAATCTCATGCACCTGAGATTCCCGCGTGTATCCAGGAACATCACGGGAACTTAGTCTTCTTAAATACACGCGTTTACTCTCATTCTACCATTGCCAACTGAAGACGTGTATAACGAAAGCCACTTGTTATGGCTATTGGCCTTCTGTTTCCAACCGTATAACTTAAATCGTTTCAAATTTCAACATTGACAACCAAGGACGAAGACGTGCACTTCTACTTCCTTGCGCACATTTTAATTCTGTTTTTAAATCCTAACTCATTCATGCTAATTTAAAATTATCATACAATTTATTCCAACATCAATGCAGATTATAAAAAGGTGAGTATCATAATAAATTAAATTAAGCTACGCTATTATATTGTGTCAGTTATAAATGGTACTTTAAGAGATCTACAATTTTCGAATTGTTATATCTCATATTGTGAATACTTTCCCAACGAGTTGCCATGATATTGCACTACTTCAATAAGTAACGCTTCACCTGAGGAGAAGATTAATGTTACTTATTCTCAGATGGATAGTCTAAATACATCATACGCCATCACGCATCTCTCATATTGTGGAGTTATACTTCATAACTGTTTTGCCATCATTGCATCACTCGGGTACCTACCCACCGAAGAAGGGCCAAATAGCGCTGAAACGGCACCAGGGGAAGCCTGATGATGTCCGGAGTTTCCAAGAACAGGTAACAACAGCCTTCTCCACTGGGGAAGCGTTGCCTATTCGAGGAGTTCGAGTTTTTGAGTGGTGTGAGTTGAAGGAGTTACTGTCCCTTTCATTCTTCTACTCCGTTTCTTTTCCTCTTCCACTCCTACTATTACTTTCCCTCGACCTTTTTGCTTTTCTAAGTCTAATAGGGACAACTGGATAGTCTAGTTATTATCCGACACAAATACAAAATAGCCCTGAAACGGTGCTGTCTGGGTGGTGGTATCCATCTGAGAATAAGTAACATTAGTCTTCTCCTCAGGTGAAGCGTTACTTATTCGAAGTAGTGCAATATCATGGCAACTCGTTGTGAAAGTATTCACAATATGAGATATAACTTAAAACGATGCCGCCTTGCTAATATTCTGTCCATTCAGATTTGGCTATGTATTATTGATGCTTTCGCACTATACTTATACATAGTCAGACTTTTCCATAGCTTGAGGCTTCAGCCCTAAACGCTTTATAGCAACAGGGATCCTAATTCTTGTATTTCCCATATTGTATTGAGATGTCATCTGTCGCACAGTGACTGCCATTGAGTCCTCTGAACCCATTGCTTACCACGAGCGACACCATACCCATTCGACGCCATTCTTTGTAGACCTTAAACACAGTGGGCTCGTGAGCAACCGAAAGACGTGCGGTTTCCGCTGTGGACGCGCCCGACGCACGAGCTCCCACAATCATGCCCTTTTGAAACTCCACGATGTCTTTACTACGTTGCAAAACTCCTACTTTGTCACTTTGATTGCACGACCAAATGCAAATTACCACTACTTTTTTATATTGCGAGTTATGCGGCATAGTCCATTAGAGATGTTGGTCACAATTCAGTGATCAAGTGCCCAGCAACCTTTACTGCCATTTTGTTCGTTTCAACTTTGCGTTTGATCGTGAAATCCTATAGTAGAGGGGTGGGGCAATTCTTTTATGGGGCAGATAGTGCCGAAAGCTTCTGTTGTTTTTTTATGTACTCTTGTATTTATGCATACTCAGTTTAATTGTACATAAATTTATAATTTTACTATTTCTATTTACGCTGTTATCATATTCGGTCTCTCTTGTCTTTGCCGTGTTTATCCGCTCTTCTGTCCGTCCGCACGTAATAACTCAACTACCGCGGGAGGTATTTTCGTGAAATTTTATATTTAACAATACGAATTATTGTCAGAATAATTTCTCGAACCATCCCAAATTTCATTAAAATTGATCAAATAGAAATCGGACAATTATTTCCTCCCCCCCCCATACATATCACATAGGCTATTCATGCACCATATTTTGTAGCTGAGGTACTGGATATTTTGTTGTCGTGCCCTGATTGTAAGTATGAATGGAAAATATGGCAATATAGAGATGCGTAGAAAATAAATGTTTTCGGTTTGCGCATATGAAGTGGCTACTTTTTCATACATTCCTTTTTTTATCAATTTAGTAAATATATAAATCGTTATTAATTGTTTGCAATTATTCGATTTTCTTACTATATTAATCCCAGCAGAAACGTGAAATTCGCGTAATGGAGGTATTACAAAAGGTTGAGTGAATATTACGTGTAGTATATGCGCAGTGATGTGAAGGGTTAAATTGAAGCAGCAAGCATTACAGAAAGTTTATGGAAATGATGCTTTGAAGAAAATAGCAGTTTACGAGTGGTTTAAACAGTAGTTTAATCGATTTAAAAACAGACGAACTTCTCAGTGGACCCTTCGACGTCACGAAAGATATACGAAAGTGAAGGAACTCATGCGAAATGATAAGCGAGATATGCTCATGAAGTTGAACTGTCTGTAGGCTCAGTACACAAAATACTGACGCAAAATTTAGGGATGCGTCTCGTGTGTGTAAAGTTTGTTCCGCGCTTGCTGTCAGACGATCAAATGGACTGCAGGAAAGCCATCGCAGGTGATTTGTTCGAAAAATCTACGCGGCATCCAGCTTCCTAAGAAGTTGTAGAGTTTTAGGAGCATCAGTGACTAAGGCCATATTGCTCCGTGTTATGTGGTCAGAGGTCGATTTTCTGTTTGCTGGACGAAAAACGACCACATACAATATACCTACAACCCAGAGAACGAGGTGGAATCATCCGAATGGCACACAAAAATGTCCCCACGGCCCAAGAAGTCTCGGCAACGAATTCCAATGTCAAAGTCATGCTAATCCGTTTTTTTCGACGATGAGGGCACAGTGCACCACAAATTTGTGACTTGGGGAGAAGCATTTCTGCTGCTTACGATATTGAAATTTTGACACGTTTGCGTGAGAATGGGAGGCGAAGACTATCTCAAAAATGGAAGATGGCTGGATCCTGCACCATGACAATGCTCTTAGTCACATGGCGATGGCAATTCAGAAGTTCTTGGGTGCAAAAAAACTCAGTCGTGCAGCAGCAGCCTCCCTACTCTTCTGACCTTGCTCCGTCTGACTTCTGGCTGTTCCTTAAACTCAAAAAGGGGCTTCGAGGTCATTGTTTCGCTACAGTGGATGACATCAAAGAAAACGCCGAAATGGCCTTACGTGCTCTAAAAAACAAAAAAAAATAATAATAAATAATAAAAAAACGATTTTTAAAGAATGTTTTAAAGCTTGGGGCGACCGATTGAGCAAGTGTGTATGTGTGCAGAAGGTTAGTAAGACCAACTTAGTACGTTCACTAAGAAGATTAGTAAGTTCGCTCAATAAAAAAATTTTATAGTAAAATTCCGTGGACTTCTTGAATATACCTCATATAGTAAAGAAAAAAAAAAAAGACTGAATTATAAGGACAAATAGAAATACAATTTGCCTTTTTGTTTGTTTAGTAAAACAAATTGTAACATGAACGTAACAAATCACGAGCATCTATCAGTAACATTTAATATTCAGCAAGAAAATTGTCATATTAAAGAATTGCAACAAGAAAATAGAGAATTGCAAGAAATGTTAGAATAACTTGAGAAAGGATTGTTTAAAATACGATTCTTTTTAAACAATCCATTTTGTGGATTATTGAAAGATATCCACGGACGAATCAAAATATAATTGCATAGAGCCTGCGTTCGGTGGAGAGTGGGTAGTTAACTTTGAATATTGTGACATTAAACACAAACCCAGTTTGAGCTTGAAGCACCAGGAAACCGAATGCATGCAGATGAACTATAAAGCAATTTGTTTAGTTACTCTCATTGTGGAAGCGATTGAACAGTGACAGGAACACGAACAAATATTCTAACTTGACGCAGTTGAAATCGGGATTATCAGCAAATAAAGCTTTAGAAATTTCGAAGATAATCACCTATAATCAGTGCTGGCGTTGAGGTTCATTTTGTTGTGTACAAGATGAATGATGTTTAAATGCATCTCGCCGTCAGCGTTTGCCTTTTTACATTACGCCCTGGAGCTGGGTCTGGCTATAACAAATATTTGAACCCTCGACAGTTTTACCAATTACGCTGCAGAGGCCAAGTAGCACGTTGATTTGTATACGATCGTTCAGTTGAAAGACAAATCGATATTTCGTAACTTTCGACATCATTTATCAATGCCACATCGTATATTGGTGTAAAAGAAGCGAATAAAGTGTACTATTGGGTTTTGCGGTTTACTAAATAGTTTTGCACAATTTTTCATTTATTTAACCATACAATGAAGTTCTTTCTGGACTGACTTCCATACGCATTACATCATTGTTATTGTATATTAAGATCGACGCTATCAATCTATGAGTGTCCCTTCCCTGATCTGCTTGATTCCAGCAGTCCTGCCATAATCTGAAGACACTTTGCGAAATTTTATTTCTAGCTGTCCAGGTGGGTAGGGTATGCTCTAACTCCCCCTACTCTAGCCCCATTAGTGTTGGTCTGCGCGGGTAGCGGAGTGTTTATAATCACCGTCCCTTCGCACACCGGGTGAAAAAAGACAGCATTCGAATTCCGTCAATGACGCAAGGAATTTCCTTTGATAGTGAAAGCCTATGCTCTCCCCGACAACTTGACCATGACCATAAAGAATCCCAACTCAAGATCTTCTCATTAAAATATATGCAACCTCAAATCATCCTACAAAGACTAAAAGCTACAGACTGGACAAAAATTGCTGCTAGCCACCCTGATAAAACACTTACCAATTTAGCTAACTTGTTAAAAGACATCGCCTGTGAAGGGGCCTCCAAATCTGTACGCCTGTCTCCCAGAACCAAGAACTGGTTTACCAGCGACGCAAAACTCGCCTTCATCATCAAACAGAAACTATACATGGCAAAGAACACGGGATCTAGCCGACTACCAACTCTATAAAAAACATCGGGCACGCTTCTTACGCATTCGGAGGAAGGCGCAGAACGACTGGATTGCACACAGAATGAAACTTGGGAAAAGAATCTTCACCAACAAGAACCAACAGTCCCCCATGACCACTGACATCTTCCACGCATGGGCTAACTCGCTCGCAACTAAGCCCCTATCTGCTCCAAACCCCTTTATTCGAGTTAATCCACCAGCTAACCAGACATCACTGGATAAAATTGCCATCACAAAGGAACGCCTTACTGAGGTCATCAACAGTCTTCCCAACAAGTCTACCACTGGCCCGGATGGATTCCCTATTTTCATGATTAAAATATGTAGTGTATATGTATATCATTGACCTCTTGCTTGATGCATTCAATTCCGTCCTCGTAACAGGAGTGTACCCTGCTATCTGGAACACATTATGTTTCTCCCGTTCCAAAAAAGTCTCTAACCCAAAATCGCCTAATGACTACAGACCAATTTCCGTAGGATGCACTTTCCTCAAAATCTTGGAAAAAGCCATACTTCCTGCTCTCACCCATCACATGTTCAGCCACAAACCTCCATACCTACATAGTGTTCTACCTGGACGTTCCACGATCACCAACCTCTTGGACACACTGTTCAGAATGGAAAGTACCTTAAGCAACAAAAAGCAACTGGATATTGTGTTCCTCGACATTAAGGCGGCCTTTGACAATCTGTCCACCCATGCATTATGTACCATACTGTGCAACTACTTCAAAATCTCTGGTAACATCCTAGTTCTCCTTAGGAAACTCCTTCAGTCCAGGACCCTATGGATCAGAAATCAAAACCATTATCACCACATTCTCTGCTCCAGAGGGCTCCCACAAGGGGGCGTTCTCTCTGCCGCCCTCTTCGCCGCATCTTTAGAACCCTTATCAAACCGTACTAATTTTACCACCTACGCAGATGATATTAAGTTCTTCATCATCACAAAATGCCCCAAGTCTCTCCAGTCTATTACCGTGAGCTCCAACCGACAGCTTCATGAACTGGAAAACTACCTTCATGCGATTGGACTATCCATTAATAAAGAGAAAACTGCACAACTCTCTATCACCAAGAAGAAAAATACCAACGGTGTGAACATCATTATAGCGAACTCTCCAGTTAAAAAAGTCACCCAACATAAAGATTTGGGTATCATCTGGGACAAAGACCTCACCTTCTTGCCTCACTTTAATGCCACTCGAACGAAAACCTATTCGGCTTTATGGGCAGTAAAACAAGAGATCTCCAACTTCCATAACCCGGACCTTATCATCAAATACATTCTTCGTTGCATTTTCCCAATTCCATTATATGCCTCGACTATATGGTCCTCAGCACCCTCATCATACCAAGCCAGGTTCCTCTCCTTGGAATTCTGGATCTTGAAATGGCTAAATAGGGTTGCCGGGCTAACACCTACAATCTCAAAATCTGTTCTGGTCACCAATCTTAATACGCTTCCTTGGAGGTATCTCATCATCTCTAGGAACCTTCTTACCCTCTCTCAGCTTCTATCCGGAAAACTGAAGTCACCCGATATTTGGGATATCATCGCCAGACCGTCCGACAGGAGAAGATGCCAGTCCAACACCTCCCCATACAGATCAAAGCTGCGTAGCATGTCCTCCCTGGACAACATGTTTCCACACAACTCCTTCCAGATATTTAATAGATTAGCCATAGACGTTGAGAAACTTTGCAAGGACAGAACCTACAGATCTTCCATTCTTGCAGACATGTATGCCTTAGTCATGCTCTAGGTGGACTCTCTGTGATGCTGCATTATCCACGCTCCGATGTATCCGTATGCACTTTTATTTGTTGTAACTTTATGTTTTTGTATTTGTTGTAACTTTATGTTTTGTATCTTCACCAGTGGCTGTTTAAGGTCGTATATTGTATCTGGCTCTGTATACAATGTATTTGTCTGTATTTTATGTTTTATCTCTGTATGTAATTCATGTCCTCTAGCTGCATAGCTGTAAAGGGACATTTCTTCGGAAAATAAATTGATAATAATAATAATAACTTTTGTGGGCATTTTTCACTCCGTGGCTGAGTTAGTCGGTCTCCAGTTTGGACAGCATGGTTCTCCTCCCGGAAACTCTGGTTTTTCTTTCATCAAAGCAGAAAAATCGACCAGAGAACATATGCAATTTATGGACATACGAATATAACACAAGGACAGATGGGTCAGTTCTCGGGTGGACCGACTTATTCCCATTATCGTTGTCATGATTCATTTCCTCACAGCATATTCAAGATTATTTTAAGCCACTAAAAAATTCTGCTGGAATCCTTCCATATAAAACATGTAGAGCATCTCTGCATGTTTCAGCCCTGTTCAGTATAGTGTACTGAATAGGGCGGTCTTTATGCAACTAATAACTGCATTCTCCCACGCTCTTACCGCATAAGTAACAATGTGAAAAAATAAACATTCGTACAGCATACTTAAATACTTTCTTTGTGTTCCCCAACATACGCGCAGAGCTCTGCATAATTTCATGTAAATATACATTGTACAATAATTTAAGACTATCACGCAGGAACCTCACATGATCGAGGAAAGACAACCTATCATCAATAACCACTCCTGTTTAGTTGGTTGTTGTATCGACATAAGGTGTTAGGCGCATCAACAACTTTGGCCATATTGCTCCGTATATAATATCTGTAAATTGAGTGTATTGTGGTTGATTTGCTGTTTGGTGGACGAAAAATCGAGTTTTCGGGAGAAAAATCCATGCTACCCTCCCCTGAGACTGGCTAAATCAGCCATACTTTGAAAAAAACCCATAAAAATTTCTCCTGTCGTTGACGGGATTCGAACTCGGGTCTTTACCAATCGGTGTGGGGAGTACAGTGATTATACAAACTGTGCTTACCCACGAAAGCATAACGATTCCTAAGTATTTCACCGTCCCAGTATATGCTAGCCTATCCCTTCTCCCTTAATCGTGGGCTGTCTGATTTCACTCAGCCTACCTTCGAGCAACATACAACTGGACTTATATCAAGATTTAAAACCAATTTTTTCGTGTGCACTCACTCCTGAACAACACAGGATAATTTTTGACTTTGTTTTTAGCTGATACCTAGAATCCGCCTCCGCTAATATCAATAAATCATACGCGATAACTTTTGGTAGCCTCTACGAGGCCCAGAGCAACTCTTCCATCACAATATCCCAAAAATTAGGACCGAAATCGATCTCTGAGGGCATCCTTTTTACAGAACTCTCTCAATCTGTGCAAACCTTGTCGAAGCCTATTAACGTTCTGTTAGAAAAGTAATCCTTTAACAACGTTGTGCACATTCGTAATTGCCTCAACCCACATGGAGTGTCGAAACTTGGCTGTTGTGAACTTCGACACTTTATGGACTTTTCAAAACTTTAAGACCAACCTTATTCAGTATCGTCAATAAATAATCCCATGACATAAGAAGAATTAGCTTCATCCCCTGACTTCATTAACCTACACAGATCATCTTCCATTGATCTGCCCGATATAAAACCAAATTGCATTTTAGAACCAGTCCTTGATCCTTTCCTTCAGTTTTTTAATTATCAACCGCACTTATAATTTTTCTACAACTGATAACAGTGCAATTAGTCTGTATGAACCAATATCATTTGTAGTTCGACCAGCATCTTTCTTCTAAATCTTCAGCACAGCACATTTTCTTATCAGGATATCGATCTTCTTTAAGATATTCATTAAACACCGACTTTAAAATTTGAGGTCTTATCCTTTTCTCTACATCCTTAATCATGTTAATTCCCGGAGCTTTGTTAACTGTCATTGCATTGACTGCTTCGTCCAATTCATCACGTATAAACTTTGTATCCCTTTCACTCACGATATACTCATCATTCTCTGTCCTTACTTAACCATGATATTCATCTTCTAATTCTTCAGTATCCCGTATAAACTAAGTCTCCGGGATCTTCTGATTGTCATTCCATAGTTTCGTTTCCTTGAATATCAATTACCGTATGTCCTACTTGATCTACTTTCTTCTTATCCATGAGTCTTTTACGCAGAACCTCCTATGAGTTCTGTCCATCCTTCTGTATAAAATCTTGCCAACGTTTGTTTTTACTTTTAACTATTAGCCCATTATATTGCTTACTTCTTAATGTCACTGTATTTAGTTTTATACCAAGGCGCCTCTCTGGCATTCGTAGCCCACTAAACCATTGAAGATAGTTTTTTGTACAGTAGCTCAAAAAAAAAAAACAACCCAAAATCCCTTGAGATTTTGCGATGAGCACTATGGAGTAAAATAAATAAAAAAGTACTGTAAGCGAAAACAATCGCTAACATCAACAAACCAATTTGAAAAATGGGATGCAGCAACTGGCAGACAATTCAGTCACTCAATCTGTGTTTGACCACAACTCCCTGGAGTGGACATGATTATATATATGTAAGACATTTCATAATGTATTGTGTGTTGTTTCCATTAGAAGGCACTCTGGTAGATCGTTTGAATTTCATAGCTAGCACAGAAAGATAAGATACGCAATGGACATCCATATACCCAACAAGCCGGAGGCTAACTGAGATGTCATCTGTCCTTCACGGAGAAAAGAGAATAGCAAAAACAGTTGTACCGCTATTGCTTTTCGCAGGCTGTTAAGTAAGGATGCCTCTAATCCCTTATGGCATAGTCAATACTGTCAGAGATACAAACCTTGCATTGTATCATTAATGATATTCTGTCGGGAAACATCGAAATCACTGTTGGCAAGTGGTGGTGGTAAAAAAAGCAGCTGGCACTCCACCTTGACAGAAAATGAAATGGCCAAGTCACATGATGCACTGTTCAGAACAACTGCTTGTAAATTTTTGCGTAAATATTAATTGGTTGAGTTTAGAAACATGAAGAAATCATTGCGAAGTAAACCGATATTAATTAAATAAAGAATTCTGGAAGGGTTGAGCATTTAAACTATTAGCCATCCAGAGTAATGAATAGCTAATAATTAGCAATAAAATAACGGCATTTCCATGGACAGTGAATCTCATAAATATACGATTAGGTATCTCCCTCCTGAATGTGTAAGGAACTAGATAAGTACTGGATGTAAATTTTTACTGGAATGCAAACGGAGGCTCGATTTTCCTCGGGTTACATTTATTACTATATAAAATTTTTTTGTTTTTTTTTTTCGAAGCTCTTTTGTAAATTTATTGCTATATAAAAGTTTCGTTTCAGTTTATATTTCTCGTAAAATGTTAATGGAATTATGGTGCTTAGCTTCACCAAAACCGTCTTTGATGCATTCAGAGTTACTACTCAAAATGAACTGTTTTATGTAGTTCCACGTATGGTAGTTACTAATGCCAATAAATCTTTACTCAACAGTTGTAAATGGGTTCAAGTTTAGGAAATGTATATAAAAGCTAGGGGAAGACACACTGACAGCAGATTAACTTCACGAGTCTGTCCCCGTCATAGTGGGACCGACTCGTGAAGTTATCAAGAGCAAATTCTAATGGGAAACATCCAGAGATGTAATCGTAGACGCTACTAGCCTTTTTATACCTATTTAAGAGACGCTGTTCAACGTTTAGACCTTAATGAATATCAGATGTAGTGATGAGTCATTGTACAGAAGAAGAATGCTCGAAATGAATAAAAATTATCATTTGTTACAGAAATCTACAGTAGACAGATACTAATATTAACAGTAGCATGCCCCTCGTGGGTTGGGAGAGAGAGAAAATCTTTATTGCAACAAGAGAAAAAATGTCACACTTGGTAATATCACCGTCCTCCTCATACCGGGTGGAAAAGACCTGAGTTCAATTCCCGTCGATGATGGGAGGAATTTTTATGGCCTTTATCACAACGTGACTGAGTTACTCGACCTCAGGACACACGCAATTTACAGACAATATACACAGAGCAATATGGCCTTAGTCGCTGATGCTCCTAAAACCCTACTTAACAACTTGACATCTGCAAGTAGACCTGATTGAGGTTTAAGATTGCGAATGGCTTGAGTAAGCTCAATGCCGATGAAATCTTTCCTCTTGCTCAGATTATGCACATTAGGGCGCATGAATTCAAATGGCCGAAGGATGGTTCCAGGACAGGTTTGGGGAAATTTTTCTGCAGCCAGCGGGTAGGGTATTGTTTGAAGAAACATCCATCCGTTGTTTTGGTTGAATTTGGTAATTTGAATAAATTTAAGGCAGAAGTAGATAAACTATTGGAGGGATCCACAGCTCATATGAGAAGGGTTTTTGGCTGATGCTTCATAAGCTTTCAAAGACTCCATTTATCACTACTAATGCTAAATAAGTGAATGTTCCACAGAAGGAAAGTAGAGGGCTGGAATGAAAGAAATTTCGGAGAGTTGAATTTTGAATGAATTCTGGCTGCTGGTGCTGTGTACTCTGACAGGATACGTTTCAATCTAGAGTAGAATTTTTACAGCAGCTATGGGGAATCATATCGCCAGTGTGAGAAAAATTTCCAATGTAGGGCGATTGATGTCTAGAAGAAATAACGCGGCAGCCATTATTTCTTCTGAGCATCATAGTATTTAACATTACTAGTGTTTTGGTCGGGAAGAGATAATGGTAATATTTCTACAAAGAAAGGTTGGAGCTAATTCCAAACACACGCATATCTGAGCATTATTGAAAGCGAGCATTAATTTTTTTCAGTTAATGCATTTCAGTTGCAAAATTTAACAAACTTTAATATTTGGAATTTTTCGATCATGTCGCGATGTAATGGTCCCATATTAGCCCCGAAAATAGCGAGTGTTGAAACTGTTAAGTAATATTTCTATAGCTTTTCTTCCCTTCATGTTATAGTTACGCTTCGTCGTTTCATTGTCTGATGTTTAAATGGTTAATGGCAGTTCATCGCATCATTACATCTTTTAGAAAACAGTAAGTAGGCTGTCATATTTTAGCACCAAAAACTTCACTCATTAGGGAAAAAAACATCCGTTTAATATGCATATCTTGATGCTAGAGACAACTTTTAGCCTAATGAACGCTAAGAGGATTTAAGTAAGGTTCATTATCCGTTGCAAATGAAGTGCGGAAACGAATAATGACCCAGTTATTATTTGAAGTGTAAAAATTAAACGAAAAATCATTGCAAAATAGCGTAGGATGGTTGTGCAGTGAACTAATATTAAAGAAATCCAGTGAGAGAATGAAGAAAATTCAACCTGGCCATAAGGTTATCAGAAGTTGAATTCATTACACTGTGCATCGCAGTTTTTTTACTTAGCTAAAAGTATTCAACCGAACGATGGTATTGAGACAATTCTTGACATAATTATTAAACACTTAGGTGGCATTGTTTCGTTTAGAATTGTGGCATTATACCATTTTTTACATTTGTTGTTGTTGTAGGGATTTCGGCGCATCAGCAACTTAAGCAATTTGCTCCTGTGTATTTTTGTAAATTAAGCGTATTCTGTGTCGATTCCACAAGGGCTTCTACATATTCTACCATATTTTTTGTAATATGATATGCTAATATAATCCATAGTGATATAATATGAATTCCTCTTTTAATTTAAAAAAACTCAATCTAAAAATCTGCTGGACAGTTTGGATCAGGAACAGGTTCAATACCTACTACCGTTATTATTATAAATCAGTTTTATTTACCATCAGCTTTCATCTCTATACAGCCTGAATGGCCAGGAGAATGTCTATAATATTGAGTTATAGAAAATGGTCTTAGCATGCAAGAAATTAATTTGTGTCAAAGAAACATGATACACAATGAGCATAACTGATTCAGTTGTTTCAGTGAATATCAATAAACCTCTCGTGCAGCGTAGTGGATTCATATCAGGTGCAAGAAAGACCTGAGTTCGAATCCCATCAATGACGCGAGGAATTTTTATGGGCTTATTTCACAAAGTGGATGAGGTAGTATCGGAAAGCAACAAAAACCATAGTTGCATGTGTTTTTTTTTTTCTGCTGGGAATGCTATGATTTTTCGTTCAACAAACAAGTAAATCGACCACAGAACAACATACGCAATTTACAGACACAATATAGTGACGTCTCACAGCCTTAGTTGCCTTAGCAGTTAACACGCACACACATTCATGGATATCAGTAGTTCTTTTTTTCTTTTGTCATCTTATCGTTTAATATTACAGTGAAAAAAATCCAAATGAAAGTGGAGTTTATATTGTATTCATAATTAACTTCTGCTTTATCCAACTTTGGAAGCCAACAGTGAGCTTTGAGAGAAATAAATCAAGATCTGAATTTCTCTCAGGAGTAAGGATCGGAAAGCAATAAAATTGTTTCAAATTCCAATCTAAATTCATAATGAAATCCTCATTAATGCTATTTGTGTCTGTGGTATCAAGGGTGGACTAAAATCGAATAAGTTTCAAGAATGCTAGATGTTGTCTCTCTGTTTTTCCAATTAAACTGTAGTTTGAAATGAATCCTGGTTACATAACAATCCATAAAGCGTTTTAAATCTACATATGCTTTGTTTTTGAATGCCCCTTGATATTTTCAGGTTGTTAAAATGCAATTGTATAAGAAATATTTGTAACAGAAATATCTTTATCCTCTACGCCCTGAAATCTCTTTCCTTTGACAGCAGTTTTCTTCTTGGGGAAAGGGAAGAAGACCTCTAGTTCTAGGTCAGGGGAATATAACCGTTGGTTAATCTGTACAATGCCATGTTTCATTAGAAATGTCTTCACAACAAGTGCCGAATAGGTGGGGAATTGTCATGCAACAAGAACCAGCTGCCATTCTCTCGAAATTGCAGTCTCATCTGGAATTGCAGTCTCATCTTCAACAAACCTAAACCTGAGCGTAGAACGCAGCATTGAACTCTCATTCCCCGTCAGGCACAAATTCCCTGTGAATCACAGTCTGTTTGTCGAAAAACATGACCAGCGTATTGATCCTGCATTTATAAACGAAACTTTTTTTTTTGGGCCTTGGTGGTGATTTTGAAGTCCACTGCATGCTCTTAAGCTTCGTCTCTGGGTCGTAATGAAGCGCCCAACACTCATCTCCAGTGAAAATACAATCAGGAAATTAGGACTGTCTGGATCAAGTCTTCACATGATGATATTCTTTCTTTCTTCTGCCCATCCGAAAAGTTGTGTGGCACAAATTTTGGACAGACTTTCCCTAACTGTTCATGCATAATTTGGCGAATTGTCACCTTATTCATATCCAACTCATCAGCCATCATTCTGAGAGTCAAACGACGACCTCTTGCCACAATTTCCTTAACTTTTGCAACTCTGTCCTCATTTGGAGAAGTTGACGAACAGCAATTTCTTGGGCACCCCCGTAGCTAGGTGGGCAGGAGTAGCAGTGCGTAGCACACGCTTCTTGATTAGACCGGGGTTCGAGCCCGTGATCACCAAATACGGAGGGTGCAGAAAGGTCACGGAATGACCGCCGCATATCCCCGGGGCAACATGGCCTTAGTTGCTAATGCTCCTAAATTAAAAAAAAAAAAAAAAAAAAAAACAAATAACAGCCCATTTCTTGGGTCCTCGCGAACATCCTCACGTCCGTCTTTGAAACGCTTATACCATTCAAACACATTTACGACTTGACCTTTCATCACCATAAACAGTTTTTAATATTTCATGCGTTTCTGTTTCAATTTTTTGCAGTTTAAAGCAAAGTTTGCTTTTCATTCGTTACTCCATTGCAAAATCGTGACACAAAGTTAATGCTATTGGTGAAACTGGTTGTTATTTGCAACTTGTCCGTCTGGCCTATGTCGGCCTATTGGACAGTCCTGAACCAATAGGTCGACTAGTTGAAAGTAACTCGTAGTTCAAATTTTCTCCAACAGACGAAGGAAATTTGAATTGCAACATACCACTTCCGTTTATTTTCAAACTCATCGAACATGGCCGCACCAGTCCGGGAACTTTATTTTCATACCTCGTATATCTATCCTTTATCTTACAATACTTTTTTATTATTATTTTTTTCATAATTTTGTGCTTCCTTGGTATAAAAACTTTTGGGAAACTTGAGATCACTGAGATTATACGGTGAGAGACACCAACTAATTAACACGATTTAGAGACGAATGTAAAGTGCTTTTGTTGAAATTTTTAATGAAATTTTATCAATATATGCAATTATTATACAATAATTGCGTGAAATATTTCAGTTCATGTTTCTCTTTTTTTTATTTGATAATGATCAAGCGCCTTTCTGAGCAATGACCGGTTATAGTCTGTCAGTATACTGAGCTTCCACCTTCCTTGGTAACGTTTCTCCATGTTAGCCGTTCCTTGATGAAAACAAGGAATTCCAGCGTGTTCATATTGACGATAACTTGACCAAAGATTATACATAATTAAAAGTCTAAATGGGAATCAAATAGCGGCCAGGGCTGGCCGCAATTTGCAGTTTTATGAGTGGAAGTTTCCGGTGCTGGGTATCAGTTGCTGTGTGAACGAGGTTATCCAGGAGTAGTGTTAGCGAGTTGCAGGTGATGCCAGCGACGACGAAAGGCCTTGTTGGCATAACTGGTCGGTGCACGGAAGGCATCATTAGATTCCAATAACTTGCTTACATGTATAGTATCTTATGTAGGACGGCACCTGAACGTCAGTTCATCTCCGCTTTGTACACTAATGATTACAGAATGCACTGTAAAAGGCCAGAAATGTGTGTAATATTATGTTCGTGCAGTGTGTGTTGTTTTGTTGTTAAAATAACTTGCTTACAGTCCCTTATTATCCGCGGGAGTAGCATACTGGTTATATTCACCATCCTTCGCACACCACGTGGAAAAGGCCCGAGTTCGAATCTCGCCGATAACGCGAGGAACTTTTATGGGCATGTTTAACTCCGTGGCTATTTTTTAATTCAACAAAACAGGCAAATGGAACAGAGAACACGCTCAAGTTACAATCATAACACACGTGAGCGGATGAATTAGTTTTCGGATGGTCCTAATATGACGCTTTTATAGCTCACATTATTGTATACATTTTTGTTTTGGTGCTTTTAGAATCACGAAACAAAGACCGATTTAAGAATATTACCATGCTCTGTTTTCGAATAAGAAAACCCTTAATTGCAAGAAACAATAAGGGAGCAAAATCTCTCCTACAGCACCTTTCTAGTTTCCAGGGAGAGGAACGGGCTCCACTAATAGCATTGCATCTCTGTTCTCCCGCAATCCTTCTGATGCAGGAAATATCAGTTTAAGGCTTTGATTACCGATTAGTGTTAAAAAGACCTACTATTTAGTAGGAGACTAAAATGACTCGGTCTTATGCACTATTTCTTTTCTCATCAGTGCGTAAAAATCATTTTCTGTAAAAATGAAGCAGTGTTATATCGGAAATCACTCTTCTTTAGGCACATCTGTAAAAAAACCTGGGTTCAAATATTATTGAAAGGAAGTTGAGAGATGCTTTTTTTTTTTAAATCGTGTAACCCTTTTTAAAGGAAGAAGTTTCTCATTGAAACTTGTTTTTTAAGCTTTTCATGAGGCAAAAACGACCGTAAAATACGCACAATTTATAGAAACGATATATGTACTGACCTCATAGTTTTAATTGCCAACGCGCAAAACCGAAAAATTCAAAAATTTGGCAACGCGATTTGATTAGAGAAATGTCCCATAATCTTCAGCATTAGTTAAGCGAATAAATGTTTTAGTTTGTAAAAATACTGAAAGGATGATTAAGAAGATGGTACAGAATATTTACCAACTAGTAACATTTCATTTTTAAAAAAATAGAACCGAGAAGCCGTCGAGACCGACAGAACAATTATCCTTTAAACAACAGGCTTCCGCACGTCCTCAGCATCCAAGTCAATTAGATTATAAACACTACAGTGATTACAACAACAAAAAACTCTTAATTATCATTATTGCTGTTGGAGTTTCCTGTAGAATGGCGTGTAAACATTTGAAAAATGCTTGGCTCGATCAAATGACGAGTTGATAAAGCAATTATCGGATGTAGACATTCAAAGAATGAGGTCTTTACAATTTTTTATTTATTTATTTTTTTTTCATAAACAGCTTGAAGGATTTGACGTTGTTCAACGGAGTGTAAGATGAATTATAAAATGGATTACGTGTATCATAGGAACTATCAGGAAATATTTAACCGCCACTTTACACTTAGATAATCTTTAATGGCTTTATTGATTAGTACACAGAAAACGACAAATTTCATGTATACGAAGGGCTTTTGAAATGGCGTAGGTATGGAAGGGTAGTGGTACAGTGTTAAAAATTTCTGTACTCATTGTACGAATAACACACTTCAAATAATAACCCACCAAATTTAATGCAGTTCCAATAACGTCTTTTTTTAATTACAGGCCCCGAAGTCGACAAAATTGCTTGACTCGAGAAAAGATGAACAAAATCAATCGCCGTGCAGATATCCAATATTTGGGGGGGGGGGGAACAAGCGCCAAACGCAATTCATGAGGATATGGTTACAACATTGGGGAGGATGTCCCTTCCTATTCCATGTTAAGAAGTGGGCGGCAGAATTTAAACGAGGGAGGGACAGCCTGAAAGATGATCCACGCTGTGGAAGATCTGCAACATCCATCACTCCAGAAGTTGGCATGATCTGGTGATGAGTGATCGACGAGTGACAGTTCGGAACATTTATAGCGTCTTGAGCATCTCAAGACACTGGAATACGCATAACCTCTGTTATGTGTACACCTTTTTCATAGCAGTAACATCTGTTACTGCTATGAAAAAGGCGTCAGCACGATAGGTTCCAAAAGTTGACAGTAGATGAAAAAACACACAAATAAAAAAACTGTTTTCAAGTCAAGGGAACATTTGCGTCGTTTAAGCAGTTCAAACATATTTCCTTTCGAGATTTGTGACCATGAATGTGACGTGGGTCCATTACCTTCAGCCAGAGACAGTGGAGCAGTCCAACAGTGGAAACAGCTCTTCTCCTCTCCAAAGAAAGCCAATTCCATTCCTTCTACTGGCAAGGTGATGACATTAATTTTTTGAGATGCTGATGAAGTGTTTCTAGTGGATTTCCTTCAGAGAGAACAGACAGTCATAGGGACACTTAAAGAGACCTTGCGAGGCGTTTCTGTGAAGACATCAAAGACAAATGCCGAGGAAAACTCAGCAAAGCAGCCTTGTTCCACCAGGATAACGCACCTGCTCACAAGACTGGCATTGCTGCAATGCATGAGACCTGATTTGAAATCTGGGACCGTCGCCCCATATTAATTTAATCGCATAGCGGAAGTTGTGAAACTTCTTTAGATTTTAAAAGGTTTATTTCAACTTTACAGTGGTTTAAAATTTTACAATTGTTTTACAAGTACAAACTTGTACAATATTGTAATACTTGTAAAATATTACAATTATAAACTAGTAAAATATAACTTATTACAAAGATTTTGTACTCAATGCAGGTGGTTTCTGAGGTCGTATTGCGCGTATAGATGCTCTATATGCTTTACAACGCTCACTATTAGTCTTCGTCGCGTTGAATTATAATTTTTTTTTCGCTGAAATTTTTATGAAATACGGTAGAGAACGACAAATGAAATATTTTGGTTTTTAAATTTTTAAAATCGGACTGCTAGAAGCTGAGATATACCGTAAAACGTAAACGCGACACGCGTGCGAGTTACACCATGGTCGCACTGTAGGGGTACTGATCATCCGTCGCTGCTACGTACGGCGCCGCGACTCCCTTGCCTGGCACGGAGTGGTACAATGGTGGGGGACGATGAATCATTTCGTGTCGCATTTTCGTGGCGATTTTTGTCAATCCACGTGAAAACTTCCATGTGAAAACTGCCTGGGGCGCAAAAACTGGCTGACAGATATTTTCCCAGTGCAATGGGTGCATTCCTGGAGATCCAAGAGAAGTTTTTTCACAGCTGCGATCAAAGCATTTTAGCCTCGGTGGCAAAAGCGCATTGACTGCAAATCGGACTGTGTTTAAAAGTAATATATTGTCAAACTCCTCAAATAAACGTTTCGTGCTCAGGCCACGAAATTATCAAACGCCCCTCATACAATGCACAAATCATGAAACACTAGGTACTGATCAAGAACGAAATCTTGCAGTTGGAATTTCAATTACTGTTTCATGGTGTCTCCCATCTGTTCTGGATGCTGTATTTAAGACTATCAAGGGATGACATTGTTGCTGACCGGTCTACGAGAGAAGTCTATGCTCTCTTGTCTCGAGGGTGAAATGTGGTGTGTTTAGTGTTAAACGGCACCAGCCCCCCCCCCCCCCCCCATCTCTGCGTAGTATACATTGTAGGTGTGAAACAGAACACTGTCAACGCCAGAGGTTTAAAGGTGCATGTGTCGTCTACCGTTGTTCCTCTGATCATTTAGCCGTTGGGCCCTAATGGAATCCAACGTTGCCCACACTCCGTCCTGTGAAGGGAGACCAGGTACACCAGTATTATAATTATTTAATCTGGCAGATCCTGCCACCTAATTTCCTGATATTTCAGCGGCTAGGACATAAAAAAAAAAAACCTATAGATAGGGGTCAGCCAGAAAGAGTAGTAGTTATGCTATTTGATATTACGTTTTTGGGTGTAGGGCTCAAGCAATTTAACGATGATTCGAACGGTAGTAGTTGTAAGTTGAAGGCTGTGGGGAAAAGACAGAGATACGGGGATTTTGGGCGCATAATATAAATAATGATGCTCATCTGCACTGACCGTTAACCAGTTTGATGTGAAGTTATTTGGCATTATCGTCCTGTGAAATCAGACCGTTCCATATTGCTCCTACACTATGATCTCTATACCACTCTGTAGCCATTCAAGGTACATACATCGATTTTTTTTGTGAAAATACATACAAAATTTGAGGCATTTCTTTTATACTTTTACCCATTTATTCAATAAAATGCCTGCCTGGATAGATATCCCTCCCTTTCAGTGAATTTATCGGGAAAATTCTGTTTCTGTCCTCTCTCAAACCGCCCACAGATTAGTACATGTCTGGAAATAATTTGTAGAACAAATCTAGACTAACTGGTATAAAATACACATGCCCATTGGTCTTGGGTCCATGTAACATGATGTCTACACTGGTTCAAACCCCCTCTCGCTTATGATGTGGGAAAACATCCCTTACTGTACATTTCACGTAGACTCCATCCTTGTACCACCTTTATTCTGTTCCTGTCTGTGGTGAAGGTAGATACAGATGTTCTTGTGGTGGCCACGATGTCTTAACACAGTCGAGTTAAAGTTGTCAACCTTGTCTTCGTATTAGCAGTAGAAGGTCTTCATTCAAAGTTTCGCCTTAGATCTCTCCCTCTCTCTCCTGACACCGGAAGACCTGGTGTCAGTCCCTGACTCTTGAGAAAGCCTGTGGACCATCTGACGATCGACACTGAACCATCTGGCTATACTTGCTTAAGATTGATCAGACTGAAGCTTTCTGGTTACTCTCTAGACAAAGACAATCAAAGTAGGCGGGTTCTTCCCCCTATCGATAACTGGAACTGATTCCAGTTATCGATATATGTTTAAAATATAATACCACAGGAAAATACTGATTTCCAAACACTAATTAATATAATAGTTGTCAGGAGTTCTCTGTAGTTGTCTATTAAGTACTGGCAGGTATGTTATTTCCTGAAGTTCTAGTTTAGCCTGCTTCATTTACCCTTTCTTTTGTATCACTTATATTCTTTGTTTAAATTAAGTATAGAATAGTATATTGGGCTCCAGAGTCATTTGACAACAGAGGGATGGGCTTTTGTTTAATATAACCGAAGTTCAACCTTTGACGTTGCCCATCAATTTTAGCTCTGTTATAAGCCCGAATAAGAACTTTTATTGTAATAGCAAATTAATAAAAGTTATCAGAATTTTCCCCGCTTATAACGAAAAAGAAGGGAAGATGAGACTTACTGAGTCTCAGCTCCTTAAGCGTATTACTATGAATTGGTTAATATTATAAATATTAGTTCCAGTATTGCTTTCTTATTTCTATTGTGTAGTTAGCCCTGGGGACAAGATTCGAAAAGAGATATAGAAACGTTGCCATTCTAGATAAGCAGAGGGATTCATAAATTCTTATTATCAGAATAATTATGTAGTTTAATTAGTATTTTTTCCTCTTCAGCCTTCTTTCTTGAAGAACTGCCACGTGATATCCTTTTTGAAATGCTTTAAAATATGTAAATTTTTATATTGCAATTATAATATAACATCAAATTGGGAATTATTCATTGTTTTTCTGCTGGATAATATGCCAAAATACATTTTGTGTAAGGAATACCATAGCTAATGTTGAACTTTAACGAGAATTTTTGTTTTCCAAAAGGAAAAGAAAAAATTGTTTGGACAAATTGTGGAAATAAGGTTAACAGCACACATTGTGTATAGTTACAGCTGCTCAAAGGCTGGTCTTATGAATAATTATGATGAACAGTAGTTTTCCTGCCTTAAGGGACCACTTGTGTTGAAATTTTTAACGACGGGCACCCTTGATGACTGAAACCAATAAACAAGGCGAGAGTTAACTATATTATACATTTCCAGATGACATTACTCAACCCACATAATTATGCTCTTTCTTCCCATTAGCTTATCTCCTCACTCTCTTTTTCTGTACCGCTTCTTTTCGTACAGTAAACATACGCTAGTCTCTTTATGAATTTTCTTTACTTGTGATACAGTATTTTTGAAGGAATGTATGAGATGAAGAATGCGCAGGACCCCTCCATCCTAAATCGGCTAAGACAGCCGCTAATTAACTACACGAGATAGTACTAAAGAAACACAAAATGCAAATTAAGTTTTATAGCAGCGTAATGGTGATGTACAACGCCTTCGCATTCAGTAACATACCACTGGCCAGAACAGTCCCACTAATGAAGGAACTCTAGCTTAGGGCCAAATATCACCAATGATGTGAGATGTCGGATAGCCATGATAGTAGGAAATGTGATGACAAAGAAACTACGGGATTTTTCTTTTCAGCTAGTCTTTCTTAATAAAGCGCTTGCGCAAAATGGGGAAGAAGCGTATCTCTTAAAATTGCTAACAATAATTGAATAAGCGTCCATCTTCTAATGCTGCCAACTTCTTGTCGCCCCGGTGAAACTAATCCAATCTACGCTAAATAGTGAGGTGAACTCGTTTATGCTGGCAAATATTTGATCAAGTAGAACACTCATTGTTTATTATCCAGCGGATTATTAATGTGGTTCTTTGAACCTTGATAATAATAATGGATTTGCTATATGGCGTTCATATGCCAAAACTAATCATTCATTGGCCGAGCGTACTTTCTTAAAACACCATGCGGAATATGGACCTCACCGGTTAGTTGGAGATATTGACAAATTACATTACAATTTATTTTGTTTAAATTTGTATAGATTAGGTTTCACATTTAAATAGTTGCCAATATTTTTCTGCTAGAGAGATGTCTGTACTGTATTCAAACACATTTCTGTACAAAATTCTGTACTGCATTCAAACACATTAATTAGTTCGCATTCATGTTTTTTTCTATTTAGTCTATTAGCAATCTGAATGACTTTAAACATTTCACTGGCTGCTGTTAGTTTCCATGGTGTATATAAATTACTTTACTTTATATATACACCCACACCTGGGTGGGGATGTACACTTTTATAAGGTACACCTACCTTTTTATGAAATGGTGCCTTCTTTCAGTAACGCATCACGTGTTCATACCATTCAGTGCGATACCGGATCGTATTTGGAATATTTTCAAGTCTTTAAGCCGCACCTGGAAAAAAGTTCTGAAGAAGATTCAGAGAAGGGTGATAAGAATGGTAATGAGTGCAAAGCGATGCGCATATGTAGATATTCACGGCAGAGCTTAACAACTAGACATCTAAGGAGAGATCCCATTGAGATGTATAAAGCGCTGGAGGGATTGAGTA